>NW_026461080.1:0-67129 GCF_021730395.1 Mercenaria mercenaria | reverse complement strand
CGTAAGAAACATACTATTAGCTATATGGCCAGAGCATTATTTTAGTTAGATAGATGTATTGTAAAAATAAAGTCAAAATTACTAGAAGCGGTCGAATTTTGATTTAATAACCAACCGCATATTTCATACAGCGCGATCTTTAAAATATATTTTCTATACAAATACGTAAAGTAATTAATATGATATAATCATTTAAAATTTAGACTTTAGGCTATTATGTGCAAAAAAAAAAAAAACAGAATCTGAAAAAAATGACAAAATACAGCATTTTAAAACATAGAGTAAACGGTAACAGTTAAGTTACATTCAAAGTTTACGAGAATATAGAATAAGCATTATTTATCGATATGAACATTTATGGCAGTAGGCGTGGCGTGTAAATCTATAAGTGTTAACTGTTACTGTCACAATCGGACGTCTATAATGCTATGTTTTAGAAGAGTTTTTAAAGTTTTAAAAAGTGTACTGATAATAAAATAAAGTAGTAGAGTGTGGTCATTGGCAGTTCATCTCAGACGTTTCAGGGTGTAGAAAAGGTATCGCGGCTCTTTACTGGATGACAAAATGTTAAATAAAATTAAATATAGATCTCATATCTATTTATTATTTTGGCAATTTTAGACACATGTTAGGGGGATATAACATGTAAAAAACATTACAATAAAATAAATACTCCAGCCAGACCCAGACATGTTCCAAAACTAACACCGGGCCTTGGAATAAGGCAAACTTTTTTAATTAGTATGAATAAATCTAATATTTTAGGAAATCATATTGAGACCCCGACCTGTATTTGGCAACGGGTCTCAAAATTAAATTTCACTGGGCATAACGCTTGATTAGTTTGACTGGAAGCAGTATTAACTACGCAGGAGCAGCGTAAAACAAGTAGAAAGATTAAAATAAAACAAAAATCCAGTCAATAATCTAAGCTGTCTGATCTTTCAGTGCAGATCTGGGCAAAACTTTTGCACACTGATCTTAAAAACTGACTTTCAGTGACCATGAACGATGATATACTGACCACTTTCTTATCTTTTGCATCAGTGTGCCTAAACATGTGCTTCATAATTACTTAGGTGAGCGATTCAGAGTATATGGACCATGTTGTTTTGTAAATAAAGATATTGAAATATTCGTCCTATAACTGATTCTATTTTTTGAGTGTAAGTTTGGTTAATTTACTTTATTATTTTTTTTATTTACTCATTTCCAGGGGCAGTGATATACAAATACAATATTACGACATTATTGTTCTTTTTACGGTCATGTAACGGAACATGAAGTCAATGCGAAATGGACATCAAAATGTTGACACAAATCGGTATTTGAGACTTAGATTTTCAGGATATAAACTTCATTAAGTGACTGGCGGATAAACAAACTGCGAGGGGCTTTCGAATGAAGTAAAACGTTGTGTATCTTGTTTAAGGAAGATGATCATATTTACGTTTGCATTCAAGATGATGCTGTTCAAACGGTAACAGAAGAAGGTAACATTTGGCAGTGTATGAGAAAGGAATTTACTTCTGCATGCACGGGGAAAATGATATTTGCATGCATTATTTTATCGAGAGGCAGCTACAAAACACCTACAGTGAAACTCTTTTTTGAATATGTATGTTGTGATAGACTATTTGACTGTTTTCGGACGCTTTGGACGAGACGGTTATTACGATAGTTTTGTTGAAAATCTGCGATAAATTCCGGGAAATCGTTGTGAGGGAGTAGAAACTCGATTATGATGTTCCCGTAAGGAAAAAAAAAATCTTGCGTCGAACCAGAAGCTGTGTGAATTTTTTGTAAAAAAACATCCCCCGAGAGAAAGTCACTAGCCGGCCAGCTGCGTTTTTTACATCATCTGAAGATAGTATCTTTCAGGAATAAAGGCTTTTGGCTGACCAGCTACTTCTGCATAACTGTGACCTCTTTTTCTTCTGTCTCTCCTTCGGTGGATCTGTCAAACTCCCGGAGCTCTCGAGCCATAGCAGAGCCATACGACTGAGAAGTTTCATGGCACAATCGATTCCGTTAACAGTGCTGTGATTGGCGTTGCTTTGTGAGCGGTGTTTATAAAAATGTTACAAATAATTTATTTGCGACGTTAAGTTAGCAAACAGCCACATATAGCGTTTGGATAAAGCTAAGCTTGTTTGTTCAATTAATGGTGCGATGTACTAGCTGCAGACGACAATTTATATTGGAAGCGAACATGATACTGACGAATTCAATACATTTATCACCTCTTCGGCTAAGGTAACCAGTGAGTAGACAGTTTGTTGGGGTATTGACTCACTAAATACTGCTATATGAAATTGGGTATTGGACTTTGAGCTGCTGCAGCGCGACTAAACAATGCACACACCGCGGGCCATTTTGTAAAGGTCTGCGAGCACTTAGTTTTTTTTCTTGAGGAATGGTGTCAGTGCAGTATACACGTTGAAAGTAAATGAATTATTTTCGTGACAAGTTCTGTGTTTTTTTTTACGACGAAATGCTACCAACATATCAAGGAAGATCTGTTCATTAATTTGAGCCAAAAAAAAGAATGCATATCAAGTATGAAAGGAATAAATATTAGAGCTTACAGAGCCAAAACTGCGAAACTATTAGAATCCGTTATTGTTGCCATTTTTTCGCGCCATTACTATGTGTTGATGTATGTATACCTACTGAATTGCAATTTTGCACTTTTGTATCAATTATTTTTAAAATGCAGACTTTAATTCGAATCTCATGATTTTTGAAAATGAAGGACATTCAGCTATTAAATGAGATTAAGGATTCGATATACTTGATTTATTGTAAGGCGATATGGCCTTAACTTGTTTCAAAAATGTTGTAGTTTGATAGTTTTCATACTCTTCAACAGTTGTTTCTGTTAGTAATGACGAGTCAGTTAACCTATAACCAGTGTTCAGTTATTTTGTACCTGTACAAACTTGTTCTCCGCAAGTAACTGCCAACTTCCCCAATCAGAGGTGGAGAATGATTTTCAGGTACAGTGTCTTTTTATCAATTCGTCAACGGAGAACATACGCCTGGAATCGACCCATGGCGGTACGTAGGTCAGCGCTTCCTGTACGCTTAGCGGGGGAACTGTAAATCGCAGAGTACTAAATAACCCTGGATTCTACAATGGTTTGATTCAATCATTGTATGCAGCTATTGTTTTTTATTCATCGATTTGTACAGATATTACTGCGACAAGACCTATTATTGCTTGGTTTTTAGCTCTCTCGCTGTCGCAAAGTGTGAAAAGGGGAGCATTTGTGATCACCCTTCGTCCGTCGAGTCGTGTCCGTGCGTGCGATCAGTACAATTTCTTATTGCACGATAGAGGTGATTCATTAATGGTTTTTGTTTTAAACCAAACTTGCACATAACTTGAATCACCATAAGATCTTGATTCCTTTCTTGAACTGACCAATCTTATTATGAGTTCAGAGTTATGGCCCTGAGAATGGTCCAGAATTAGCTTTTATTACCTTGTCTGCACAATTAGCAGCTTCATATATGATTTGAATTTAAATCAGACCGCGCGAACACAACCTTTTATCATCCAAGATCTTAGTTCCTTCTTGAAATGGCCAAACTGCATTATGGGTTCCAGAGTGATGGACCTGAAAGAGTCGCAGAATAGCTTTTTTGCCCTTGTCGCGCAATTGCAGTTTCATGTTATGATTTGAAATTTAATCAAGGCTTGAATAACTTGTGTCCATAAGATCTCGGTTTCTTTCATGAACTTGCCAGATCTCATCTTGGGTTCGAGAGTTATGGCCTTGAAAGGGCAAAATTAGCTATTTTGACCTGTCTGCAGTTATGCAGCTTCATTTATGATTTTTGGCTTTAAACTTAACATGTGGCCATAAACTTGTATCACAACAAGATCTTGTCTATTCTTGAAATTGGCCAGGGTTCCATCATGGGGTACTAGATTAATGGCCCCTGATAGAGGCCAAAAATAAGCGATTTTGACCTTGTCTGCTCAATAGCAGCTTCATTTTATGATTTGACTTCTAACTAAATTGCGCACAAACTTGATCACCCAAGATATTGGTTCCATTCTTGAAACTGGGCAGATTCCATCATGGATTCTATAGAGTTATGGACCCTCAAAGGTACAAAACTGGGCTATGTTGGCCTTTGACAACAATAGAAGATTTCTTTTTCGGTTTTGACTTGATTACGAACTTTCCAAAATATCTTCAACAACTATAATCTTGGATTCCTGAGTTATTTTAGATCTGATTACTATCCCAGGTTTATCATAAAATGGATTTAATCAGTAAGTACTTATGGACTTAGTTTGAAGAATTTTGTTTCAGTTATTGTCTTACTGGCTTTACGGAAAGGTCGGTGGTTTACCAGGTGGCATCGACTTCTGATGAAATAGTGCAAGTAGGGGATACCTGGGGGTCATCCTCAACTGTTACATTGCTTGGAAAGTAGTCGCCATATGGACCTTTCAATTGTGTGCGCGCGCGACGTTAACCAACAAAATAAAAATAAAATCATTAATGTATGTTGTGTGGATTGAGACAATCAGGGTATGGTAATATGATGATTTCAAATTGCCTCCCTATATTGGCAATTTAACTGGAATTATATCTCCGTAACCAACGAGATATGATTTGAAATTGCTTGTATGTCAACAGATTGACTTGGACAATTCACTGAAGTAAAATACTTATTGGCTGAATTTATGACAAATTGACCTCCCGTTATTTTTATTTTTTTAATCGTTTAAATGAGGACATTTAAGCATCTTCATATGAGATTTGTTTTGAGAGTTATTTATGTGTCTTTCATGGTAAGAAATTGTCGTATTAGATGTAACGATTTGATTGGAACTTTTATCAATTAATTACCTTTACTATATATTGTTGTATAGGCCTTGTACTCTGTATCTTCTAATGCACTCTTACCATTTGCATCATTACCTCTCTGAGTTTATAGAAAAATGGATGTTGATAGAACTCATTTGGATGTGTTTTATTGTTTTGTTTGACTGAGGCAACCTGGGTAGATGTCGCTGTGGACTGATTTTATGTCAAATTACCGTCCCCTTTGTAGCCCGCACGCTTAGCGTCAGGAGGTAAGAGCGAGTTGTGATACGGATATCGGGGTCGCAAAATTCGATCCTCGGGCGGGGGTATGTGCTCCGTGACTATTGATAAACGCACATTGTGTCGGAAATACAATTAGTCCTCCAACTCTGTATTCCTTGTCGGGAAAGTGGCAGTTACTTGCGTAGAGAACAGGTTTTGTACTGGTACAGAAATCCAGGAATACTGTGTTCGGTTAACTGCCGCCGTTACATGGACTGAAAATACTGTGAAAAACGGCGTTCATTAAACACACAAAACAAAACAAACAAAAACCTCCTTTGTTTCAAAGATAATGGTTTGTATCTCAGTAACCAATTCAAGCATGATTTGAAATGGTCCATGTGTGCCTATCAGTAGGGACTCGAACAATCTGGGTAGATAAACTTTTGACTGAAGTTATGAACAAATACCTCCTTTATTATTTGTAAATCGAATAATGTAAGTATGTAAGGAATATCATGTTAGTAAAAAAAGGCAGCATTTGAGCCTTAGTTACCCTCTATGTCAAAACTTGATCATATTCATTTGAGCAGTTGTTACTCCGGTGAGCGATCACGGGGCATCAGGCCCTTCTGGTTTTATTTTTGTAATTGGAAAACGCACCAAGTAGAGGTTGCTTATTTACGAAAAATGATATTTTTGGTTTAAAGATAATTACTTTAAAATATTTTGTAGTTTTAGTAGGATATGATGATTCATTGGGTTTTATCACATGGAGTGTTTAAAACATGTTAAAGGTAGCTGTTCATGTTTTATATGTTTGCTTCTTGTACGTATTTCTTTCGATATAAATAATATTTTATAGTATCAATAAGTTGATGTTTCATGTTGAGATTTAAGATATTTTATATTCGCTTTGTCTGTCCGCTTCGCTTTACTCACATTTTGACTAATGATGAATTAGCCAACTGTTAGTAACATCTCTAACAATAAAGCGGGAACAGCTTATCTATCACGACAAAATAATCCAATAATCGCGCTTACAGAACGCGCATTCGTCGATTTCCGTATTAATTGTTGTTGTTGTAAGTAAACACGGGGAAGGGGGTCGATAATTAAAGCTTTGATCATTTTCTGATGGCATTTTTGGTGGGGGTTTGCCGAAACTTGAATGGAGTTTTATATATTAAAGTTGTTAGAAAATTTATAATTATCCTGGTATCAGTTGTTCAAATAAATGTGATATTTAAGGAATACGAAAAATCAAATGTTATCTAAAAATATTTCAAGGAAGATCGTTACCATTTGTATACATCAACTCACTTAATTTTCAGTTCTTTTTCAATACATATAACATCATGTTAAAACATATTTCACGCATGTACCAAAAAAAAAATGAGAAATGTGTACACACAAGAACAGTCTGTAATAAAATAGAGTATTCAGACTATTAATAGGCCATATAAAGAATTGAGTTAAAAGCGTAACATTCTTTAAAAAAAGACTAACACATAAATTACGAAACAGTGGTAGATCCGTAGCAGACTGCGCCATGAATCTTGCACTGTTTTGCCATTCATAGCAGAACTTTTGGTATGCAACCTAACTTAATACTTATGGTTACTGTCCAGAAATATGAAAGATAGACACGTTCAAATCTGTAGAATTTAGCATGGGTAAGGATTAATTTTCTAATATCGTGCTTAAATAGAAATATGTACATATTGCGTGACTTGAATACGTTACTGTGACGATACTACTACCATAGTATCGCTTAAACTTTAAATACATGGAAAAAAAAAAATCACATAAATAAACAATAGCTCAATTTTTGAATAGTAATTACTAGTAGCTTTTTTCATGAAATTCTTGAGGCCAGGATCTTTACAGTAGTAAATATTATATGATATTCGTAAATCATAGAGGGACAAGATCTGAAAATTATTGCTCGTGAATTCTAAATTCCTATGCATACGATTAATAAGAAGGGTTAAAAAAATCATAAAAATAAGCCCGATGGGAAGGGAAAAGACTATAGAAACGAACAGAGAAGTGGAAAAATATACATATCAACGCAAAAACCATACAAATACCTATTAGTATCACTTAAGGTAATTGGGAAGGGGATTTAACGTAATTTTTCTCTGACCGAATTTTCGAAACAAACATGACGGCTATTGTTTACCCAGTTAGGCAATATTGTAAAAATTTCATCCATCAGAGCGTCCGTCAAAATCCCGGCGTTCATCCGGGAAAAACCACGATATACCTATGGTATGCGGAAATGTATAGAGAGAGATTGTGTTTGTATACAAATACGTTGTATATTCTATTTTTAGAACTGATAAGACAAAGATGGGTGGTCAGAAGCACGAGCGTCCAAGTTTTCGGTTAACAGTGATGTGTTTCTAGAACGGCTTATAACTTTTGAAACACAATGATAGTCAATAAATTTTTGTTCAGTGGAAAGAATATAAAACAAGCAATTTAATTGATACTTTTAAATATTATTTTGATATAAAATGGATTAATTATGAACGCTTAACTTACAGTGTTTTTTCTTTAAAGTTTGGAGCTATCGCTACGCCGTATTAAAATCAAAATGTCATTTTTTAAAAACGGTTATTCATTTCTCAAAAAAAATATAGTTGAATAAGAAATATGTAAACTCGTCGTAAGGCATTTCAAAACTTTTTAAATTCTAAAAATCACCACATATGAACGAAAAAGTTATTTAAAATTGAAATTTATAGATCCATAACAAACAATGTAAAAAAGATCATTTTGTTTTTGCCCACCGCCCAGATAAACAGGTGTTGATGCGTGACGTCAGGGGCGATCTCTCCTATTGTTAATAACAGTATAAATATCAAAGGTTTGTTTTAAAACATTATGTTACAAATTAAATTTGATTATGACTAAATGTGATGTGCAATCTTTGGATACTAAACTCTCGAATAATAGATAACGCAATTTGCTAACTAGAATAAATTAAAAAATGTAATCAAAATTAATCAGCATTAAATTCTCAGAATACAGAACTCAACTATAGCTTATAGGCAAATTTATCGATTTTGATCAGAAGATCGATGTTGCAAAAAGTTCGTAAGGTACAGCCGTACATTTCATCGGATTAAAGATGGCAACTTAGATTTCGTTGAGACGAAGTGCATCTTACAAGAACCTGTTGTCTGTGTTGATTGGTACTCGGATTATATTACCATTTATGTAGCTAATATTTTCTTGTCCAAAAGTTCTTAGAAACATCTAGGACTAGTTTAACTTACTTGAGATGCAGCAGCAGTACACATGAACAGTCTCTCTACCTTGTATGCATTTTATATTTTCTCCATTTTTGTACTTAATTGTTCCCGGTCCTATGCGTCATTTCGATAGTGGGTAAGTTTGAAATCGTGTTGAGAAAGTAAATTGCACGAGTATCTTTACTCTAGAGTATTGGTTCTTTCCTGAACTGTTTCCTTTATGCCAAATAGCGGAAGAATAGTGTTGAGAGTGTTGCCCGTCCGTGCCTGTCAGTTGGGGGTTTTTAATTAGGATTGTATTAGTTAAGACTGAATCGCACATTTTACTTAATGAATTTGCATTGTAGTGGAATAAGCAAATGGTTTATAATTTGCTAGTGGCCGAATTTCATTACGGTGCCCTCGAATTTTTTTTTGTAATCAATGGAAAGTATAACATTAATCTGTATTGCAGAAGTAGGGTCTTTCTATACGGTTGGAAATTGCTAGGAATTTTATGTCAGGTATGTAATAGTCTTATATCGTTTATAGTTTATTAGCCCAGGGTAAGCTTTTCGGTTGTATGACGAGGAAATTCATCCCCCCACCCAATCACCCACCCACCCCCCCCCCGCCCCCCCCCCCACCCCCGCGGTGTTTCTTATGTTTGAACGTATTTTCGATTTGATAGTAAAACTTTGAATACTTGATAATTTTGTTAACACACCTTAAAACTCAGTTTGTTTAAGTTCAATGAATGACTTTCGGACTCGGGCTATATTTTCCCACTTTTTTACCGCAAGCGATCCATCAGGTTTTAATTGCTCAGGTCAGAAACTGAATTCCTTCAAGTTACGAGTCCAGTACAGGAAAATATACTGTTGTACTTTAGACTCAGTTGAAATAGCATAAATGTGGACCGGACGATTTAAAATAAGTTGATATTTTATAAAATTCTATCCCTGACACGAGAA
This sequence comes from Mercenaria mercenaria, assembly GCF_021730395.1. Classification (NCBI taxonomy): domain Eukaryota; kingdom Metazoa; phylum Mollusca; class Bivalvia; order Venerida; family Veneridae; genus Mercenaria; species Mercenaria mercenaria. Next base: position 57,862 of record NW_026461080.1, on the reverse strand, counting down.
TGAAAGGTTTCCCCATAATACGAGTGCAATTGTCAAAATATATTTGGTCCGTTTGGGACTTAACTATATCTGCAAAAAAAAAAGAAATTTGCCTTCTGTCACATTAATTTGAATTTCTTTCCATTATATGACAAAGTGACCGCATGAACATTAGGGTGTTTAATTACAAAGTAGAGTGTGTTTTTTTCTTTCTTTTTTTAATGATACATAGGACTTAGTGCGTTTATTCTATTAGAAGGAGTTCGGTTTTTAACTTGCATGAAGATAGTGTTATACAGCTGTTTTCGATTTACACCAATATAGAGATTATTGCCCGAAGCTAGTCGTGACTAAAAATGTACTGTTGTGAGACTCTCTTTCTGATTAGGTAGATCACAAACAACAGTAACGTTCGCCAAAGGAGGTATTGCACTTTGAGCCTTCTGATGCAGGAGGGATATTGTGGTTTTAAGCCGGTTCCATTAAGTGTTAGCGGAGTGCAGTTTGCGCAATGTTTTAAATGTGTTTTATTAAGTTTTAGTAATATGCTAGTGTGTATGTACAATTTTGCGAATGAACTTATGGTTTTCTTTTTAGTACGATATTTTTTTAGAGGGACATTCCTTATGATAAATTTTCTGATTTGACGATTGAATATTTTAGTTGAATAACTAAATTAAAATACTATATAAAAGTTACGCATTTCTCCCGTTCTTTTTTGATTAATTTTTAGACGGATGAGATTTTATATTACATATAGGAAGAAAAACGTAATTAGCTCCGTTTATAAAAACTGTGTGTTTTTCCCCTAATGTGAATAATCTATAGCCTGTATACTGTGACAGAGTTTAGTCTCAGGTAATTTAAATATTTATAATTATTCGCCTCAAAAGTTATTTAATGATTTCATACAAGAATTATTTTGATAATAGGTATACATCATCCTTGTAACAGCGGATAAAAAACCGCAGCAAAATCCATTAAAAATGGAAGATCATCACCGAGGCATTTGGAAGTTTATGGATAATCTGCATCTGTACTTCTTTTTATTATTTGTCATATACAGTATGTTTCTTTTGATTTCTCATGCGTTGTTTGTGCGCTTGTATGTTCAGTGTTTGTTCTAAAATAATAGAGAAGTTCACTGAAATGGGAATTAAAAATGTATTTTAACATTGTTTAGAACGAAACGATATGACATAAAAAAAAATTTTATAATTGTTCTTAAAGGACAAATGTTTTAATCTGGTAATTAAGGAAGACCAATTGAGTAATTATTGTTTTTGGATTCCGATTAACTTTGTGAAAGGGATGCAAAACAAAGTTAAAAACATCCACTTGTGATATTACACAGGCATCTTGCAGACGACGAAAAGCTGCGCGTGCGCTTTTACCATCTCCAATTGTTTCACGCTGCGCGTGCGTGTTATATGCAAGAAAAAAAAACTTCGTTTCTCCCGCTTTCGCACGCTCTACACGATGTTTAAAAACTAATTGATGCGTTGCACGATTAATAGAAGCGTGTAACGTGAACGTTTATGAATGGGTTGCCTCGCAGGGGTTTAATCGTGTGCACGGGGAACCAACACGCAGGCGCCACTGTACTCTAATTCAGGTTTGGCTAAGAAATACGCAAATCCGGGGTATTTTATATACCCCACCCACTTTATATAATGCAAAAAATGTATAATAAAAATATTCGACCAACAACCAAGAAGATATATTCTTTTTATCACGTTTACAATATAATCTATATTTTTGACCATATAAAGCTGGATGAGGGGTAATTAAAGGATTTTAAACAGAAAAAGGGGGTAGGAAACGCTTTGCATTTTACAACCGATAATTAGAATATACAACCCGTTATTAAATAAGAGCAACACTAATGGAAGTCGAAGAAACCTTTACTTGCAAACTATTCATTTGAAAAGTAATTTATTTAGATACTCTATAATGCAATCAAGTTCAGGTTTGGCTAAAAATACGTAAATCCTGGGTATTTTATGTACCCCACCCACTTTATATAATGCAAAAAATATGTATAATAAAAATATTTGACAAAAAATCAATGAGATATATTCTTTTTATCACGTATACAATATAACCTATATTTTTGACCATATAAAGCTAGATGAGGGGTATTTAAAAGATTTTAAGTAGAAAAAGGGGGTACCCCACCCACTTTATATACTTATATAATGCAAAAAATTCATAATAAAAATATTCGACCAAAATAAAGGAGATATATACTTTTTATCACGCATACAATGAAATGCATATTCTTGACAATTTAAAGATGGATGAGGGGTATTTAAAAGATTTTAATAGAAAATAGGGGTATGAAAATGATGTCTTTTACAACCGATAATTAGTTAACAACCTGTTATTTACCATTTGATAAATACGAGCAAGACTAATGAAAGGGATGAAACCTTTACTTGCAAACTATACATCTGAAAAGAAATTCATTTTAATACTCTTTCGTGCAATCTAGTTTAGGGTTGGCGACAAAAAGCGCAAATCCGTGGTATTTTTTGTAACCCACCCATTTTATATAATGAAGAAAGAAAATGTATAATAAAAATATTCGACCATCAATCAAGGAGAGATATTCTTTTTGTCACGTATACAATATAATCTATATTTTGACAACTTAAAGATGGATTCGGAGTATTTAAGAGATTTTAGATTAAAAACAGTAGCCAATAATTAGAATTAACAACCTGTTCATTGCGATGTTATAAAATGCAAGCAACACTACCGAAAAGTAATGAAACCTTTACATTCAAACTTTAATTTTTTACTATCTCATTTGAATTATTAGTAACTTTCATTTGCAAGTTTGTCAAATCCAAAAAAACGGAAGTAATTGATTCACCAACCCACCTTGAATAAGGCAAATGATTATACCATAGGGGCAAAAATAGCGAAAATGCACGGCAAACGAAATTGCTAGTCCGATGTTCTCTTCAAATGTTTATAGTTAAATGCTGATTTATTTGGAAAGTTCGTGACTGCAAAACTTATCCAACTGCTAAATGAAAAGTCAAGGGCAGTTACTCTTCACTAATTTTAAAACATATCTTAGAATTATTATTAAGGTGATTTGCACTAAATATGAGCCGCGCCATAAGAAAACCAACATAGTGCATTTGCGACCAGCATCGATCCAGACCAGACTGCGCATCCGCACCCCATGCTATTTGCTAACGGTTTCTCTAATTGCAATAGGCTTTGAAAGCGAACAGCATGGGTCCTGACCAGACTGCGCGGATGCGCAGGCTGGTCTGGATCGATGTCGGTCGCAAATGCACTATGTTTGTTTTCTGGATCTATACTGGTCACGAATACACTACGTTGGCTTTCTCATGGTGCGGCTCATATAACGATGGAACCTATCTGAAGTATAAAATATGATATAAAGAAGGGGTGTTTGTAAAAAACATATGCCCCCATGATGGTTTGTTGAAGGCAAATTGAGTGTAAGTTCTAATTTTATAACAATGACCTTCACCTTATTAACATCAGGTGTCTTCTACAGACTACAAACATTACATTTTAAGGGGATCGACAGACAAAACGTTCCTTATTTACTGAGTGGTAATTGTGACCTTTTTCCTTGATCAATTGTCGCAAAACAATATTGCTCATTTACTGACCGCAGAAAATAATTCTTTTAAATTCAATGATAGCTGATAAGGTTTTTAACGTCATAGAGCGGAAACCAGACTTTATTCTGTAAAGGCAAGAATGGAGTATGCTTAAGATATTGTATCTGCGCCAAATCTAATATAAAATACACTGTATCCTGCTGGTGTAATGCAATGCCTCAAAAGTGTCGCAGAATAAAACACAGTCTGTTTGACACAGAATTAGATGAATTTGATTAATACTAGTGTATAAGTTGCGAAAAGACATATTGAACTGTTGCAGTCTAAAATCACATATTTAAAGTTAAAACAATATAACGTATTACCATTTACACTGTCAGTGCAAGTTATAGTACGAGATAAAATCATTTTTGTGGTGTAGCCGTAAATTTCTATATACAGATCGTAAAAATAGTTACGCATGATATTATGAAGTATTGTGTTAATGTCTAAATGATATCATGACTCTTTGTGTAAATACTTGGTTCATGGCACTTTGTTGTTCAATTCGTGAAAAAATACAACAAATGTTTAATTCTAATGTCATGTATAGAAACACTAATTGAAGGGCTTGCCTATCAATAATCAAAATTATTTGTTGTTTGTCATCCAGACATAGAGCAATATACTAGGTAATTTATAAGTAATGACAAACAAGCCATTCAATAAGTTTATAATTTAGATTATCTAAGACTTATACTAGCATTTTCTGAGAAAAATGGTCATGTATATCATTCACCTGTTACATTTGGCCTAGGGATCATCAAGATAAATATTTTGACCAAGTTTTATGAAGATAAGGTAATTAATATGACCTCAAGAATGTTAACAGACTTTTCGTTTGATTTTAGCGGGTGACCTAGTTTTTAATCCCATATGACCCAGTTTCTAACTTGGCATAGGAATCATCAAGACAAACATTCTGACCTAATTTCATGAAGCGTCATTAATGTGGCCTCTACGGTGCTATCAATCTTTTCCTTTTATTTGACCTGGTAACCTAGTTTTTGACCCCACATAATCCAGTTTCAAACTTGGCCTAAAGATGATCAAGTTTGCAATGGCTAAAAGGTTAAACAAAACGGTTTTCGAACTGAACCGAGATCGCATCGTGACTTAAGGTATTAGGCCCATAATAAAGTATCTCCTTTTTGAAGAGTATTAGGTCTCTACCATAAACCTACTTTGACTGCAATTTTCAGGGGGGCTTAGGTTCAAGCCCCACTGGGACCAAACTTTTTTCCCATTATTTTTCTTTTTTTTCTAGTAAGTTTTTACTTCTTTCAAGACTTGTTATTGATTTATTGTACAGAAGTTGAAAATATTCATTTGATGAGCGATTTCTTGCTGTTCAAAGTGAATTTATTTCTGAAATAGAAGGGGTAGAGTTAGACATCTTTAAAAATACTGAGTTACGTGCGGTAAAAGTTCTCTATTTTGCCTGCATTCTTTAGATTACATATTGTGGAAGAAATGTAGGTAGGTTTTACTTCTGCCCAACAGTTATTTTTGAATGAAGTGAGCAAAATTCAAAACAGACCCGCAGGATTCGACCTTAATTTTTCTATATTGGAGATAGAATTCTGTCTCATTAAATCCGTTTACTTGAGGCACCCTAGAAAAAATGATACTGACACTTTTATGTTTTAGTTTTATAATTGTTTACCAACAGTTTGATGATTCTTTCATAAACAATAATGGTATAATGAATTCTCTGCAAACGTTTTGGATAAAGGTCGCCACTTCGAAGTTTGTCTCTACTTGAGCTTGAGGAAATACCATAAATTACACAAAATTTATAATAAAAAAAAACGGCACGGTAAAAGTTTTTTAAAAATTTGCAACAAAGTGTGAAGCACGGTCAGCTGTAAGAATATACCAAGCAAATACCATTTTTTAAACATTACTATTAGGGGCCTAATACCTTAAGTCGTAAGTGTGGTTAAAGTCAAACGTAAAATGTCATTTCTAGTGTGTTCATAATGTAACAATTAACAAATTTTGGCACTTTCGGGGTTCAAATAGGGGTCGTTATTTTGGAACCTATGATCTGATCTGATGAAGTCATCATGGAATGCAAGATTTATTGCTGTTAAAGATATTTTGCAAGTTTGTTTCAAATCAAACTATAAGTGAAGTGCCTGTGTGGCTACAAAAGCCAACATGGCAAAGTTTGGCCTTTTATGGGGCCACCACTCCAGAACACATTATGAGATCTCGCCAGTTTTTTGACAGGAACCGAGATAAAAGCGAGATTTTATAACAGTATAAATTGCTATGTTGCTCCTACCCAACCTGTCACAACGGAAGCACTGGTAGCCTCTTAACATTGAAGGATTTGTCCTCGCTAAGGTGAATCTCTTCGATGCAGCAGACCTGAATGTCCTTATCAAACAGTATTTTCTCTACTTCATTTTCTTATTGAGGAGTCCTCCTGCATTCCAATGCATAACCTTGAAAGGTTGCATTGACTTCTTTCTTTTTGTTCCTGGTGGCCAGTAGATTTCCTCCCTTGTCTCCTAGCTCTTATACAAGTTGCGCGCAAGTTTGATTAAAATCAATAGTAAAATGTGGTTTCTATCGTGTTCACAAGTAATTGTGGACGGACGTATAGACGGACGAAGGCGATCACAAAAGCTTACCTTGTGTCACTACGTGACAGGTGAGCTAAAACTGTGATAGAATCTATTTGAGTGATATATGATTTGGGGATATAATTACGACTTTTTTGTACGATTTGTAAAATTTCTTGAATAGTGATATAATGAATTATCATTACATTAATTAGTTTTAAATTCTTCTGAATAGTAAAGATTATTCAAAATGTCTCATTTTATAAACATTAAAGTTACACATAATGTCTAATTTCTACATTACATTCAACACATTAGAGCTACATTCCATCTATCTGTTTATCATGAGAAAGGTAAAAACAGATGTGTACAACCCCGAAGCAAGCATTTATATTTTGTTAATTTGTAAAAACTGTATTGATCGATCGATCACATTTTATACATAGTTTAGATGGGTGGGGTAATGCTCATACCCCTATAATTTCACAATGTTGACAAAATTGCACAAACGAGTATTTAAATAATTTACTTTCAAATGAATAATTAGCAAGTAAAGTTTTCGTCGCCTTTTATTATTGATGCTTGTATTTATTAAATGGTAAATAACGGGTTGTTTGTACTAATTATCGGTTGTAAAATACATAGGTTTTCCTACCCCTTTTTACTATTCAAAATCATTTAAATACCCCTCATCCATCTTTAAATTGTCATAAATATAAATTATATTTTATATGTGATAAAAAGAATATATCTCATTGATGTTTCGTCAAATATTTTTATTATACATTTTTTGCATTATATAAAGTGGGTGGGGTACATAAAATACCCCGGTTTTGCGTATTTCTTAGCAACGTCTGGAGTAGATTGCACGAAAGGGTATTTAATTAATTTACTTTCCAACTGAACAGTTTGTAAGTAAAGGTTTCATCGCCTTTCATTAGTGTTGCTCTTATTTAATAACGGATAGTTAATTCTAATTATCGGTTGTAAATACATAGGTTTTCCTGACCCCTTTTTCTATTCAGAATCTTTTTAATACCCCTCATCCAGCTTTATATGGTCAAAAATATAGATTATATTGTATACGTGATAAAAAGAATATATCTTCTTGGTTGTTGGTCGAATAATTTTTATTATATAATTTTTGCATTATATAAAGTGGGTGGGGTACATAAAATACCCCGTATTGGCGTATTTCTTAGCCAAAACCGAACTAGATTGCACGAAGGAGTATTTAAATAAATTACTTTCCAAATGAATATTTTGCAAGATAAGGTTTCATCGCCTTTCATTAGTGTTGCTCTTATTTAATAGCGGGTTGTTAATTCTAATTATCGGTTGTAAAATACATAGGTTTTCCTACCCCCTTTTTCTGTTTAAAATCTTTTAAATACCCCTCATCCAGCTTTATATGGTCAAAAATATAGATTATATTGTAAACGTGATACAAAGAATATATCTTCTTGGTTGTTGGTCGAATATTTTTATTATACATTTTTTGCATTATATAAAGTGGGTGGGGTACATAAAATACCCCGGATTTGCGTATTTCTTAGCCAAACCTGAACTAGAGTATCTAGATGATTTTCTATTCTAACAGACTGTTTTGCAGTGGTACTAATAAATGACTTTGAGAAATAAGACCATTTTAAAGGTTACTTCTTCATACTGTAAATTATAGGTTAAATATTTCTATTTTATTCTCTGGTATTATAGGTGCCGAATTTTATAATAAAATGTACATAAAATGAGTACATTTTGCGCATTTTTCAACCATAAGCCTTATGCGTGAAAGCAATGTTAAAAGATATATATTTGAACTGATTTTAGAAACATGATGCCATGTTTTGTTAGCAAAAGAACGATTTGAATCTTAAAAAACTGCAAATATACAGAGTTATCTCCCCTTGATATTCTCAAATTTCGCAAGAGCTTTTGCTTTGCAGGCCCGATTTTTCTGATCCGCGAGACTTTGTACTTTCATAATATGTATAGAAACTGACTATAGCATGACCGGACAGGTAAATCCATTTTTTCATGCCTTGGCTCCCGGCTATAAGGACTGACACTATATTCGGGTACATTGGATAGCCCTAGGGGTCAGGGCGGGTCGTATAAGAACACTATTTGGTCTTTTAACTTCGTATTAGACCATGTTTAAAAGGTTATCGACTGGGTTCGAGCCCTATGCCAGAAAAAAAAATTATATATATATATATATATATATATATATATATATATATATATTATACATGGTCATATGAATATGAATCCTGGCTATCTAATGAGACCACGTTTGAGTATCTGATGTACCCATAAGGGTCAATGCAGGCCATTTAAGGTCACCAGGTAGTGTTTAAATTTAGGAAATATGTCAATTTTGATCATGTCTGAAAGGTTTTAAACCCGGTTCGAACCCCTATGACCATGATATATACATGTATCATACATGATCGAGAAGGTATGTAGGGTCGAATAAAGACACCGTTTTGTCTTCAAACTTCATATATTGAACATGACTAAGAAATTTTCGACCGGATTCGAGACTTTATGCCAAAGAAATATACATATATTCTACATGGTTGTGTAATAAACTGTCTTAAAAGTTTCTTCTACTTATTATGAATAATTTGGTGAATTATATTTGATAGACCAAGGCCTATGTGGCATAAAAACTAAAACAAAAATTCAACCGAGGTGTGATTTCAAAGGACTTTACATGAACCTTAAGAGGATAGTGCTAGGACTGGTCTGCAACTTAGCAAAAATAAGCAGATACTTGGTTTGACTGAGTTTGTTCATGAGAGGTAATATATAATATACAACACCTCTCACGCCCCTGAGTGGACTCCCTGATCCCAAGGGAACAGAAAATATTACAACACTGAGTCCTAATGCCACTGAGTCCTAATGCCCTACTGTTTTCTTATGTGTTGCTCGATCGTTTTTCTATGTTATTCAGTTGATCGTAGTTGTATGTTTATCTTTGTTACATGAGTATCTGCGCTATTCTGATTTACGTTGTAGTGCGATTGTTTCTAAAGAACATGGCATTCCCTTGTATATTCTTCCTTGTTCAACTTTTCCCTTTGAGTTCCTCCCCCCTCCCCCGACCCCATTTCGCCCTTTACTATTTCCTTCCCCTCCATCAATATTTAGCATGAATTAATATGTACTTGTTGGATGTTTGAAGCAACCCGTCTGAAATATTTTTCCATTACATCTTCTTTTTGTTGTTGGCAAATGCGTGGCTCTGGAACTATGTTTTTGGTGCTCTGTACTTCCGAGAAATCTGCCCTTACCTATTACATTTTGTGTCTGATTCGGAATAGATTCGATGTAGTGCTAGTGAAAACTATGTCACGTTTTATTATATACCAATACATTCTTTATTAATAAGGCTTGAATTATTAAAAAACTACGAACTAACGAAACAAATATTTATATCATATCGTACTTGAGGAAAAAAATGAATTTGTACCATGCACTGTTCTGGACTCCTTGTCCGTGTCTTATAAATCAGTCAAACAGAAAATTTAAAAAAAGGAGCCGTACGCCTCTAAACTCAGACAGTGTCAGGAACCTCGGTCCTTTTCTGGACTCGAACATGAGGATGGAGCAAGATGTGAATAGTGTGTGTAGGAATTCATATGGACAATTGAGGCAAATAAGTCACATCAGTCAAAATGTAACCGCAAACGCAACCAAATCTCTAATTAAATCTCCTGTTACATCACGTTTGGGTTATTGTAACTCTCTTTTATATGGGATTCCAAAACTGTCAATGAACAAACTACAATATGTCTAAAATACAGCAGCTAGAATCGTAACCAGAATATCCAGATACGACCATATAAGACCTGTGTTGCGAGATCTCGATATGCTTCCTGTGCAGTGTAGTGTAGAATACAAAATTCTAACACGTACATATAAGGCACTCGGAGATCAATCACCAGCTTATGTAGTGGACATGTTAGAAATATATACGCCATCCAGAAATCTGAGATCGCAGAATAATGCATTAAAACTAGTGCTGCCTAAATGCTGGATAGTGCGATTTGGTGACAGGAGCTTTCAGACAGCAGCTGAGAGGATATGGAATGTTCTCCAATCTGGCATAAGAGATTGCAAGACCTTGCAAAGTTTCAAAAAAGCGCTAAAGACGCTTTATTACATACAATTTTTGGGAACTAATCTCACTAATTCGCTGGTAGAATAATGTAGGTACTCTGCCGGCCAATCAATAATGCTAATGAAGAACTCTAGTGTGACAGAATAATATAAGCAGTGTTTTTGTTTTTCTGTGGGATGTATCATGGATGTTCTCCGGACCGTTTAGATGGAGATTGACCAATCATCCTGGACGGTTTGCATGCTGTGATGCATTTCGCGGGTATCATACTGGTAAATTCTGTCTGTGCAAAATGTAAGATATCTTCTGTTTTATCTTGCTCTAGCCCGTGTCTTTGATAGTCAGTTAATTGTTTTACGCTATTGTATTTTGTTTCGTGTTTTGATCTGCTTACATTTACATTAAAACGCTATGTATCTTATTACTGTAATATAATTTTAATTTCATTCTATAATAGTTCAATTACCATTTTTTATTGAACGTTATATAGATGCTTTTATGTAAAGCACTTTTGAACATATTTTTATATGAAAGGAGTGCTATATAAATGTGGTGTATGATAATAATAATAAAAAATCACAAGGCCCAGAGCTTATTTGGTATGTGGCTTGCTGAAGTTGTTCTATACCAAGTTTGTTCAAGTTCTGACCCTGGGATCGATATATGCCATGTCAAGGTGATCCCTTGTTTGTTTTTGAAGCAGTGGCAAATAAATTTGGACCAAAGGTATAATATTTGATACAGATGTCAATACTTATCTTGAATAGTCGTTATCTCTACATACTGACCTACGTTTTCATTTTTGAAGAAACAGCATATAAATTTGAACCACGTGTGTAACGTTTAATACAGATTTGAATACTCATCTAGAACAGTCTTAATCATGACAAACTTTCTTGTTTTTAAGTACAGCATAAGAATTTGGATCATGTTCATAACTTTTGATACAGATTTCAATACCTAACTTTAATATTCTTTACCCTGACCTACTGACCTACTTTCTTGTTTGGAAGCTACGTACATACAGCAAAGGGATTTGGATCACCATAGAAGGTTTCAACAGATTTCAGTAGCTATCTTGAATCATCTTTACCATAACCTACTCACCTAGTGTTTTATTTTTAAAGCTTTAGCAAAAATTCTGTTCAGGCAAGCAACTAAACCAATGTGAGCGATATATGACAATCATGGCTGTCTTGAAATTATCGTGTTTAAGCTAAATTCATTTTTGTTATTGTTTAATCTTAGAAAATATATTGCATATAAAATATGTTGTTTATATTGCTACAACTGTTTTATTATATTTTGTTCTTCGATAATTAGTGTCAGACCCTCCTAGTGACCTACAAACAACTGTCGTTTCCAGTCGCAACATCACCATTAAGTGGAACAGGCCTGTAAACACATACAGTGAAGAAAACTACGGATATGTTATACAGCTTAAAAATGACAGTGAATGTGTGAAAGAAGCTGTTTACAGATGTTCCAACTGTCTTGGTACATTTCAGGTACCTTTCTTTGTCATATACTTTAAATCATCTGTTTTACTGTATTAAAATATAGATGCTTGTGACGAGAAATAAAAGTAGCTTTCATTCGAAATATTACCATTTTATTGAACAAATCTATTAAGTTATGAAGAAAACGACGGGCATGTTATTTTAACATACAAAATGATATGCTAAATATTGTATCAAAATGTTCCCGTTTTGTTGACGTTTTAAGAATTCGTGGAAATTAAACACTCGCAGAGCTTTCTTGTAAAATGTTCGCTCTTTTTCAGCCTTTAGAGCTCAAGGGAATGTGTAGCAGTGTAGTTCGAGACACATTTTCAAAGACAAAATCTGAACTGGATGATTTACAAACGTATCAGTTTCTGAACCTTCAACCAGACACTGCTTACACTATTAATGTTGCAGCGGTTACAAACCTAGGGAGAGGAAACGCCGCTACAATTGTTCAGACAACTTATGAAGAAGGTTATAGATTTTATGTATGTCTCACTTTCAGCATAATACAGTTGTAAACTGTTAAGGCCATAGATTCTAAATCTGTCTTTCTATGAAAAGTAACTTACATTAATTCTTGCTTAATTTATTCGACATGAAGGAATCAATGGTCCTGTGGTAACAATGTCTGACTACAAAAACAAGGCTTGTGGCTAGGATTGCCAGCTCATCAAACAACAAATACTTAAACATCAACAAAATAGATAATTAAAAAAGGCTTTTGTATCAGTAAAATGTTATATTGAAATATAAGTAGATTTTCTCCAGCTCCACAGAGTCCCCCATACAATGTGGAAGTAAGTGATATTAGAACCACATCATTTAGAGTGTCCTGGAGAATGGATGAACCTAGACCTGGACAGACGAACTTCACAATTACCGTATTTGCTGATAAACCAGCTGCAACAAAAGAATTCTCAACAAAAGGTAAGGCATACCGTGCAAAAACTTATTTACCTGTTTCTTTGTTTCTACGGAAGAATGAAATGAACCGTGAATTAACATTATTGGGAATATATTAGTCAGTACGTCCTGGCTAAAACTACCAAGACAAATTTTCACGTTCATACTTTTGTGGATGAAAGTAATGTAACAGTTTTTTTTCCGTTGTATTTGTTAATAATTCTTTTCAAAGACCTTAACTCCTCAGCTGCGGTAAATTTTGACATTTTTTTTTTTAAATTTATTTGAAAGCATGCAAATAATCAGCATCAGTAATTATCTACACTTTAGAAAATTTGGCAAGTAATAAAAACGGTTTGTATACAAACTCATAGCCCAGTTACCTATAGTGTTAGGTTTTAAAAGGTATATAAAACAGTCGAAAATAATTCTTCGAAAGTCAAATATCAAATATGTGTCTTTTAGACAGTGTAAGTACCACATCATCTTTCAAATAAGCATGTCAAACTTTCTATTTGTATAACTGTATTGGTGAGTGTGATTGAATTCAACGTATTATGAGTAGCAAACTTTGAATCGAATATTATATACAAAACATTCTTTGTTTAAATGGCTTATACATTGAACAGTCTTAATATAAAACATTCGTTTCATAGACAACAATTCTTGCATCCAAGACCGGATTTTCCAACGTTTGAGTTGGTCTTAAAAAAACTCGTCTTTCACCTTGGATTTAAGATTTTTTAATCTCGTGCTGTATTTTATGACTGAATGTGCATTATTTTAATTTTTTTCCATTACAAGGAGGATACGGCATGCAAGAAAAGTAGTCTGTCTCTAGTTGAAGGAGTAATAGCCTTTCACTAGATGAAGGTGCGGACAGAAATATCTTACTAGTAATCACCAAAATAGTTACGCTAGAGCCAGAAGTTTCCATCCACACTTTAAACCAGTGAAAGCTTCTTATAGTCCACATGTCTGCCATTAATAGAAAATAAGTTATATCTGTTCGGAATAGTTATTATTCCCAGCTACAACATTAATAGCTTCCTAAAGTCATAGTTGAAGTATTTTATTTTATTATAGTCTTTCAATGTGACAATACAAGCATATTTACAATATCACAGATAAAAACTAGTTTAAAGAAAGCACATTGCCACTCTACATAGAGTTATAAGAGGCTTTGTAGTCTACAAGAACATCATAGAATATCAGTAATTTAATCAACCACTGTACAATCTAATAGCCAAAATTTCCCTTGCTAATCTTAATTAAAACCTGCCATAAAAAGGAAACAACGCTGTAAGACACTGAATAAAGAAAAGAATTGCAAATGCATAGAATAGAAAATGGTTCTAAGATACTGATCTAGTTATGTTCAGATCATCACTGGTTTGATTTGCAAAAGAATATTTAGCATTGATAAAACGAATACAGTTTTATATAAAACACAAAAGGAGAAGGTTCACTTTTGCACTGAAATGGCCTAAAAATAGAAAGTCTCTAAATGGAGTAAAGAACATGTTTTCTTTCATCAAGAAGTATCGTTTAATCAAACTGCACAAAATATTTTACAATATATTCATTATGGAAGAAAATATCGGACATAACTGAAAATACCTGTAACATTATGGGTATGGGAAATTTTCAGTTTTGAACCAAATTTATAAACATATCTGAAATTTTTGCTATGAGCACAGCTGTCAACCACAACCAAAAAATGACCATAAATTCTGTGAAATTAGCTGGACCTATGGTCAAAATATTTTTGTGGTCCTTGTGTGTGCTCACTACTAAAACATTTCCATATGACCTAATTATGGAAAAAATGCCCGGTTTTCCCCCAAAACTCTGAAATTTCAGCAATATTCAGTGACATGTTTTGAACAAAATAATAAATTTGTTTACAAAAACTAAATTCCTTATAGAAGATAAACATCCTGGTAGCAAACAATATTATAGTTTTTCAAATTATAGACAATTTGAAAATTTTCAAAATTGCACAGGCAATATAAGGCTTAAGTGAACTTTGTCCTTTGTACATAAAATGAACTCTATAATAAAACAGTAGCTACTTAAAAAGGTGAACTGACGGACGTAAATTTATGTATAGCCCCTCGTGTAACCTATACTCATTGTGGGTTCATGTAAGCTTAGAACTTTAAATCCACAGATAAATACACAACATTAGGAATACAAAAGATCAGACCTATGTTTTAATATTGAAAAACAGGTTTGGCACTTTCTTTAACAATGTTATTATTAAATAGGACAAATACAAATTTTTGATCATCATTGAAAGAGTGAAACTCTGGACAAATATTATATGCTTTTTGAAACAAGGTATTTCTTATAGATTCATATGCTGTGCATACAAGGAGCACATGTTTTTCTGCTTCAACACATTAATTACATATTTTGCACACCCTAGAGTTAACTGGTAAGTTTTCGTACCTTCCAGTTTCTAACCTAATTGGTGCTACACCACACCTGAATTTGGCAAAAGATGACTTATGTTTGGCTTGAATACTATTTGTTGAGATATAAACCTCAGTTTCATACTCCTGTTTGAATAGTCTATATGACATCAACTTATTGCTACCATTTCTACCCCTTGGCGATATATGACCATTTTGTGTCGATTCGCCGTAAAACCCAACTCACTCACCATTTCTACCCGGACCAGCTATATTATTGACAGAATTTCTCCATGTGTTAACATAATTATTCATGGACTTTTCTTCAATAGTTTTTCAAAAAGATTTAGCTGACATGTGTCTTACATTTGTCACCAGATCATTAAGTTCTAAAGAGGCAATATGAACGCCATTGTTTAACGTGTGGAGGACACCAACCAGCCTCACCGAAGAGAGCTGCTGTTGGAGTATATTTACCAATACCAGTAAAGAATCTGATTGCTCGGTTCTGCACCTCATTTATATGATTTAACACCCCAAACTGATGCTGCATAGGAAACAACTGGTCAGACAGTACTATCATATAATTTACGGAAAACATTGTAAGGCATGTCTCCTATAGATTTAGCTTCGGCAATAAGTAGCCCAAGAGCTCTACCAGCACTCTAAGCGACAGATTTGACAGTTACTTCAAAATCTAAAAATTTATTCAACAAAAGACCTAAGTATGTATACTGATTAACCACTTTTAAGCTATGTTCTCTACATGTAAATCAAAAGTTTGTTCTGCTAACAGAAGGTATACGAAAATGAACAATATTACTTTTTTGAGGATTTACAATCACTGAATTGGTAGAACACCAATTTGCTAAGACATTTAAAATGAACTGCAAGTCAGCTTTTTTTAGCGGCAATTAAAACAAGATCATCCATATAAAGCAACATACATATTGTTCCATTATCAATAGTTACACAAATACCAGAAGCATTTTCTTTGCTACTAAGTCATTTATGAACATATGAAATAAAATTGGAGATAAAGAACAACCTTGACGTAGACCAGAGTTATTTTCAAACCAGTCAGTATATAAACCATTTACTCTGACACATGTAGACAAAGACTTACACAAAGATCTTATAGCTCTATACATATTACCGTTCACTCCAGTATGAATCAATTTATTCCATAGCAAACTTCTGTTAATAAAATCGTATGCTTTGCGAAAATCAATAAAAGCACAGTAAGTGGATAATCGTTGTTTCTTTCTAGTATCAATAATATTGGTTAAACAGGAGATCTGGTCAACAGTACTTCACTTTTTCCTGAAGCAATTTGGCTCATCGGCTAAAATATTGTTAGACTCAGCCCAAGATGAAAGCCTGAACAACCTAACTTGTACATAGAACAGGCGAAGCAATTCCTCTGTATGATTAAGGGTCTCGGGGATCTACAGTATTGCTTTTGGGTATTGGCGTAATAATTACCTTTCCCCAGTCAGTGGGAATGATACCTTTTTCAAAACAAATATTAAAAAATAATTATTAAAAATGACAACGAACAATCATTTCTAAAAATGTCAACAGGGATTCTGTCAAACCCAGAGGCTTTACCATGTTTTGCCTTCCAGATAGCTTTTCGAACTTCTTCAATAGCAATATTCATATTAAGTTGCTCTGAATTATTTTGTTCTCCCTGATCATTTTATTATTTTTTCTCTTGTATATGAACTAATGACTCACTGGGTCTATTAAAAAGGTTACTAAAATCTTGTTTCCATTTTTCAAGTACAGTATTAACCTCTCTGGATATATCTCCATCTTGTGTAAAAACGTCCATAGGAATACTCTTTTTCTTTAAGGGGATAAACTTAAAATCAAATTTATCATAACTGCTAGTAATGTTTTCATACAAATTTTGACTGTCTGATGAGGTATTACTACAATAATAGTTATCATTACCTATAAGATGAACTGTCCAAGACAAAACTGAGTGGTCAGGGACTGAAACTGGTGGTAAGCCAGTAACTCTGCCTAAATCTGACAATATTTATGTGGCTCATATGACACTAAAATCCTGAAAGTTGTTTAAAAATTCTATGTGTACTAGTCAAAAATCAACAACAGAGCAGCCTTTGGTAGATATAGATGTGTAGTCATTTTTAATACAATTTCTTCCATTTAAAATACACATATTGCTATCTATTAAAAATTCAATCAATCTGTCACCCTGTGTATTTGAGTTAAAACCAATGGCATTTCTTTCTTTTACACTATCTACTCCTTCATTAAAATAACAAGCATTTCCTACACGACTATTATAGTCGCCACATAAAAATATCAACACTTCGTTTTGATAGACATACGTAAATACTAGATAATAATGTATAAAAAAATTCACTGACAACAACCTGTCTTGAGGAATTACGTGGTGGTAAATAACATACACAAGTATAAAATGTGGAATGTGTGACTTTATCTATAAATTTAAGCCATAAAATACCATCATAACTATCATCTGCCACACTGACATCAAAATCGTCAAGTAGCTCTTCTTTAATTAAAAAGCCAACACCGCCAGAACCTGTCCTAGCATTTACATGTAGTACTTTCTCATTGCCAAACCAAGTATAACCAGGTACATTAGTAACATTCAAGTGAGTTACTGCTAAACCTAAAATATCAAACTCTAAAAACAATGTAGCATTTTTTCGTAATAAATAATTATCACTGTCTTCATTTATGTTCCATCCGTTTATGTTCTAAAACCATGACTTAACCTATTTTCTGCCAAAACGTCCTCTGCCACCATTGAATCTACCTCGCTTTCCACCACGATTGCTTCTTCTTTGTCCCCTATGATTCTGCCTAGAGTTATTATTGCGATTTCCATTCGATCGATTGGAATTGTCATGATTATTCGATCAATTGGAATTGTCATGATTATTATTAACACCTGTGCCAGTTGCACCACTATATGAATTAGACCTATCTAGAATGGCAGTGTTGCTATTAGAAGCAGCAGGCGCATTATTACCTGTAAACACTCTGCTTCTGTGAGACACTGTTAAACACTCGATTGCCTTTGACTGTAAGCGATCCCCCGTTGTTAACCGCATACACCAAAGCCCTGAGGTTCGTACTAGCTAGGCGTTCCTCTTTTGATGTATGTATACATCTTTATACACAGTATATTTTAACTTTGATTTTTATTTCAAAACTGCACCGCGAGCATCAGGGTTCTGAACTTTAGCTATAACAACACCCGGAGTCAACGAATCCTTGCTATTAGGAATTTTACGTGCCGACACTACTTGAATGTTATCAAGCTTGCGGTGGTCTTTGATAATTGTATTTACCTTTTCTGTCTTATTTTCATTCATTGTCTCAGTTATTGTTCTGAACACTTAACTAGCTGATCTTCCATCAACTTGTTTATGTCACATGAGCTGCTTACCTAGCCTGGTGATAATTAACATGTAATAATTGTTTCATTTAAGGTTTTGCCACAAGAAGCTACATTGTTCAGGGTTTAGAAGAGTACTGGGGCTACAGTGTGACTGTGACAGCCGTTACATCAGTAGGTGCTAAAACTTCTGATGCAACGCTGCAATACAGGACCCTACCTGCTGGTATGCTTAACTTCCAAAAAAGAGTATTTATTTACGGCTTTAAAGTTTCAACGAGAATAAACATTTGCAAAATAGATAATTAGAGGACACAGATGTTGTATTCTGTGAGTATTTCAAGGCTTCTACATAATCATTTTTTGGATGTAAATTCCAGTAAAGATTTATCACTTACTTTGTGTTTACTGTTGCAGCTCCAGGAAAGGTTTCCAATTTTGAGATAACAGACGCTCCTGGTGGAAATTATACAAACATGCAGATTTCCTGGAATGCCCCAGCTATATTGCAAAGGAATGGTGTTATAAAAGATTATAGCTTAATTTTTTCTTCTTCAAAAGTAAGTTATATGTAAGTTTCTTAGGAACTCATTTTTACACCCAATGTATTCTGTATCGGATTCAGTGGTGCTAACTGTTTATTTCTTTTCATGTAAGACTTATTACAAATTATTAGAGTTTTAATGAATCATATTACCTAAAAGATACATTTTTCCTACTAAAGTGTTTCAATGATAGCAATATCAATACCAATGCCAATACCAAAATGTTTTATTCCATAAAAAATAATCACAATGTTTATAGTAACATATTATATCAGAATATTAGAAAATCAGATTGAATATTTAGTCACCAGGGAAGATTATTTGGAATGTATTTCCATAGTGTGTTGAATTAATAAATTATAAACGCAAAATACATCTGCATTAACATACTTTGTCCTTTCAAGACGTAGAAGTAAGGTAGGTGTAATATCCTATTTGATAGGTCTTGTAACATAACCATGTGTTTGGAGATCTTTTAAGATTTTGTCGAAAATTATCAATACAAAATTATCCAATTAATCTCTGATAATGTAATTGCAAAATATTGCGTGAAGTTAATGGATCTTGTCAATTTATGTTTTAAGAATATACCAGAGAAGAAGATTTTGGCACATACGTTCGTAGAATTTCATATCTACACAGCAACTGTGGATGTAATACCAGGGGAGATATATAGTGTTGAGGTATACATTCTAGTGTCGTTTCTTTTACATCAATAAATGTTCGATATTGATTTTACATCGAACTCGAGTACCAAGTTAAAAACATTTAGTTGATGGTAGATTAGCAAAGAATGAATTCAAGGAACACAGATTGAATCAATGACACGCCGGTAATATATTTTATAACGTCACAAAAAGCATGGTTCTCAATGAATTAATGGAGCCTGATTAGTGCAGACTGAAACCTTGTAATATCAGACTATAGATATAATAGCAGATATAAAGAATATCTGCCAATAAACATGTTATATTTAACAAAAAACCTTACCCGAACATAAGGTCCTGTAAAGTTTTCAAAACAATTAGGCTCGTCAGAATCAATTTTGCATACAAATCTCTCTCTGACCATAATACAAAACAAAACTTGTAATGTCCGGCATAGTTATAAGCTTTAACGATTATTCGTTTACAGGTTTATGCTACAAATGAACAAGACTTGAAAGGTGCAAGCACGACAAAATTTGTTCAAGCACCTACAGCAGGTTTGTACTTTAATTAGTGTGTTGTTTAGTGACTTTTCATCTAGTTACTACGTATGTCCATTTAATAAAAATTTCTTTGTATAATATAAATTATTGTTGACTAATTATAAAATACAAGATGTAATATAATTTTAGATACCAAGGCAATGTTAATCGCATCTCGCCAATATCAGGATTACTAATTTGAATTCATATGGTTTCTGACAACTATGGTTTCTGACAACCACGCACATTATGGAACTTTTAGAACTTTTTAAATTTTATGCTCGTGTTATCCGATTGTATAGTGACCGTCTTTATAATTATCACAAGTGGCTTGATTGTGAAACGTACTTGTAGAAGACAGCACGTGTTGTTTTCTGAAATATTTGCAATCGGGAAAAGTTCATCCGTTCAAATACGTCGATACTTACGGCTTTCGAAGTAATGATTGTTCTTCAAAATCGTTGTGTCATATATAATGGAATGGTTTAAAGAAGGTGATTGTCAGAATAATTAAGGTTAAAAGTCGCATTTAAAATCAGTAGCCATGCTTAATAAACGTTTCAACGACAAAGTATCGGTTTTTAAAATCTATGAAGTTCAACTGCATCGTTTTTAAAGGTGTATATTCTTGTATAAACTATAGGACTGTGTAGAGTAATTAAATTCAATCAACTGTTAGGGCATTTTAGATGTTTGATCACAGCTAATAGTTGCAAAAGTCATTTTCATATTGAATATGTACAGCATGATAACAAAAACTAATAATCCGTAATTCCAGTAGAGTGCTTTTAAAATATTACGCCATAAATAGAGCTTGTACTTGAAATTGTATTTTAACGCGACCCCCGGTACGAAGTTGGAAGAGTTAACAGTAAGCCTTAGATTTTACGTTGAAATTTAGCGTTATGTGATGTAATAGTGTTACCGCGCCAGTTTTGAATACTACAGTACCACTTCGTTATTGTGTGTATTAAATATATGTTTCTTTTGATATGAATATCAATTTACTTTATAATAGAAGACGCTGTTTTGTTTCTGTATGTTGCCATAACGACGTGCATAGTCTTATCATTAATATGAACACATCGGTACGCACTTACAAAGCTATAAAACACTGATATTTCCTGATGCGTGATAACCTGCCATGAAACCTTTAATTTCAGAAAAATCTAGGACAGGCTCTGACTGTGACGGCGCCAAAAACTCGATTATTATAGGCGTTGTACTAGGAGCATTGCTTTTAATTGTGTCTACATATGCTGGGTACGCGACACTTGTGATCAGAAGATATAAAACGAAACAAGGTAAGTTTGATAGTAGTGAGAAGGAGTCTACATTAAACAACGCTATAGAAACGTCGAGGAAGGAATGAAAACCAACTCAAATTTAACCTCTCAACTAAAAGATTCATTTTATTTTTAATGCATTTATATGGATCATCGCAGTAGTTTTATGTCGACAGACTGTCTTTTGTCAACGCCTATGCTTATATGTCCAAATTTATGTTTTTTGTATTTGAAACATCCTGTTTGTCGGACGCCTAATTATGTGTGATGCCTATGATAATTTGTCAAATTGTGAGCTTATCTTAATACTATCTTGTATCTTAGCTACACTGTTCTTATGAAAAAGTGTGGTGCAAACTACTATGGTTTACTGTCAAAATAATATGTCAACCAATCAACGAATTTTAGCATGATAAGACATTATATTGACAAACTTTCAACACAAAGACCTAGTACCGCCGCGTGCTTGTACATATATCGTTAACTAGGTTACGCTGTCCAAGTAAGCGATACTTTACGAAAGGCGTTGGTGGGAAAATTTCATCTGAGGGCACATCTCTCTGTGGTTTTATTTGTTTTAGTTGTTAGACTTACTCGAAAAGCCACTCTCTCGAACTGCTGTAACAGTTATTGTCTGTCCCGGAGCCATGATGCCAATTTTCATCTCACCATAATATTATAGCGACAGCCGGCATTTTGTCCATATGGCACTGGTCAAGTGTATCGACGCGTTCCAGCTGGCCTTATAGATAACGTCGATTTATCCTTTTTATGTTAATGTGGAATATTCAATTTCACTATGCCAAGATTACCGACTAGACTGGTTTTAAAACAAGCCGGTTTACATAAACACTTGCACCACGCAAAAGACATAGAAATACAACTAAGTTAGAAGTAACAAAATTAAGTACCGTATTCAAAGTAAGAACATCGTGAAGTCGCCGTGAGATGACAAAGAAGACTTAATTTACATATTGATGTAAGACATAGAACTTAAAAGAAATAATCATGATGTTAGACACAAGCACGTAGACAAAATAATAAGTTAAGAACATGCTCGTCCGTATGGTTTTCCTGTGTCTAGGATAAAGATACTCAAACAAATACACTCACGCATGCACACGCACGCGCGCACATTATTACATCACTACTATTTATTTTACTGAACAAATATTACAAAAGATGCCAATTCCGTCCACCACATCCACAAACACACAATTTCTGAAACATTAATCTTGAAGAAGTGACGAGAGTAAGCGGACTGTAAACCTTCATTAAAACTTATAACACGAATGAATAACTAAAATTCGATGTCGTTTTAATTGAGTATATTCTCTGTTGAAGAATTAAGTTATTCATTAACAACATTTTTTTCAGAGGTTCCCGAATCAAGCAAGACAAGGACGTAAGTATTTCCTTTGTTGTGTTCATCGATTAACCGAAAACTGCCAAAACCACATACCTTGAGTACGATACAGCATGCTATTCAATATTCTAGATGTTTATAGTTCGTCCAAGCATTTGATCTTGCATGTTGTATTTACAGCAATTGCAACTGAATTAGGTATAAGACTAATTTTTAAGCAAAATATATGTACTGTTTTCAATAACTGAAAAATTTGTTATTTGATGATTTTGTAGTTCAATTGAATGAGATTACCTAGATTATAGAATGCATTGTATATGTTCTTTTTTGTATCACTGATTCCTAAAAGTGACTGTTGTTAATGATGAAGAGGTTTATTCAGTGTATAATGATTACTTTTTGAATGTAAGATGAAAGGAGAAAAATAGACATAGTTCTATTGTCAAACAATAATGAAAAATACGATATATCATGTTCATTTTTATTTCCCAAAAGTAATTTTAATTGGTAGATAAGCAAACAATTGTATCATTAAAATTTATACGAACATTCTTTGGAAGTATAGAATGCAACCAAGCAAATAATAGCAGACCCGGTTCGACTGATTTATGGGAGGCAATGAAATGTGCAACACTTCTCAACCCAAAGCCCCAGCAACGGCTTAAGCGGATTTCTGTTAAATATAATTCACAATCGACTTATTATATTTGGCGCTTTGCATGCTTCCCTATTAATTTCATCAACCTGTTTACAGACAAAAAACGTGTATAAGAAACGTTTGTTGATGCAGGACCCTGTTGCAATATATAGAAACATTCCAAATCGCCTGTACGCCTTTGGGATCACGCTGTCGTGAAATTATTTGGCAAGCATATAACCTCTTTGTATTGTTTATTTTCTAAATGTAACTTAAAGTAACTGCCGCAACGGAAAGCTCTGGCCGCTGGAAATTTTAAAGATTTTATAAACAATTAGTGAAAACAGTGAATTACTCTAAGGGGCCTCCGTGGCCGAGTGGCTAAGATCGCTGAGTTCCACTCACTTGCCCCTCATCGATGTGGGTCCGAGCCTCACTCGGGGAGTTAAATTCTTTATGTGAGGAACCCATCCAGCTTCCTTACGGAAGATCGGTGGTTCTGCCCAGGTGCCCGCTCGTGATGATATAATGCAGGGAGGGGCACCTGGGGTCTTCTTCCACCATTGAAGCTGGAAAGTCGCCATATGACCTATCATGTGAAAAAAAAAGAATTACTCTCATGACCCATCAGTTTAAAATCCGTAAAATGTTGTTTTTTAAGATCATCCTTATTCTACATAAAATGTTTATTTTGAATAATTCTAGTATTTTTATGTGGTTTCACAGATCAGTTTATTATCGGTTATGGTTTGAATGCGCATATTATGCTAATTTTCATTTTGATAACCACGGATCAGTCAAAGAGCACATCCAGTATTAACTTATAAACTCAGTGAGAAATTTGACTATTTGAAAATCCAGTATTTTGCAAATCTGTTTCTGGGTACCAGTCTCAGTATTGTTATGCTTAGCTATGTTATGAGTTTTATATGTTGATGAATTTTTTGCAGTATGTTGCTTATATGAATAGAGTGCACTTAGTGAAAATTTCAACGTTTTATTTTAAATGATTTCTTGACATATTTAAACATATCTTAAGGTCTAGTTAGCTGAGGAACAGAGAATATTTATATAGCTGTATTCAGCGCTTTCACAAGCAAATCTTCATTCTATTTTTTTCAGGAAACAGCGCAGAGGTCCAATTTATGGTAACGAAACGTTCATGATTGGCGAAACAGAAGAAATTGATTCCTCTGACCCCGCAGCAGTCAGACATTCTGAAACAGAATACACCAGACTGGATGAAAATACAAAAGATGACAAGGGAACATATGATATTATCCAAGCTATGTAAAATGGACGGCAAATTCGTGACTATACCTACAGGAATGAGAACGCATATGGGGTCAATCGTTACTTTACTGTCTGATGTTTACTTTATATTTCTAGATCGGAAGGCAATTACTTTGACTTAGTTAAATGAAGATGGGGTTTGCTGCTTGATATCCCACGTTTTTTTAACCAGTCCGACTTGAATGCAAATTTCCAAGACCGAACAATGTATGCTGATTTGTTAGATAAACAGATAACTTTGTTTGTCAAAAGCTGACATCTGATATGTCTGTTATTGATAATTGTCTTCTCTTCTCCAGAAGCGAGTTTTTGTAAGTATGTGGTCATCGCACAGAGGAGTGTAGCGCTTAAAAATATAACTTATTTCTATTTCACTGGATAAAAGTAAAAACGAAAAAATAAATTCACACACTGCTTGCAACAGAGTTTTGTGCTAGATAGTTTGAAAGCTAAAGTGCTAAATTGAAGAGCGGATATTGTCTGTACATGGACATTTCCAATAGTCGTTGTTTATGATGAGCCCTTAAGGTGTTTGCGTTGAAGAGGTTGCTGGCTGTCGAACAAGATAGAGGAACTCTTTTTTTTCCTCTTTGTAGATTTCCATTTTTTTTCAATCATTAAAACAACTTATCTTTAGTGAATCGATGATGTGTATCTAATCTCAGTTCAAAGTTATTTTTGTCATCTTGTTTATATTTTTTTCTCAGATTATCTGAGTCTCTTCTCATTCCTTTTCCGATCATAAATCAACTACTTTTAAAACATATTCATGCATTTTTAGTTTTAGTTCATAATTAAAATGTTATTCATAGACTGCTGATATAACTCGTGGCCCAATCCATTTGTAAATGTCACTTTTTGTGTTCATATTATTGTTTATGTACCTTAATAACAAATACAATAAAATATTATTAAACTGTTTAATCCTAAATTCAAAATTTTTGTTTTTACATTTTTATTCATTTAAGTATACACAGATTGCACACGTTATACATTTTAAACACTTACAAATATTGTATATTAACAATGTATTTAGAAAAATGAAAATATAAACATACTGTATAACAATACCTTAATATAACCAATATTAATATAGTGTGTCATCTGATATACTTAAAGGTTTTTGTTTGATGAAGTGGGGATAGAAAATTTGGAAAAATTACCCAAACATTTGTGAGCAAGAATGTTTAGAGAGAACATGTTTTTCGATATTATATTCTGCGCTTCTGCATATACATATACATTTGTATATAAATATAAGAGTTCAAGTTATAAAATCATTCCATTTTGTGTTAAATATATCTATTTTGTCTTTCAAAGTTGCTATTATTCGTTCAATGCCAATACGCCGTGTTAGATAAAGTTTGAATGATTCAATTTCGGGTATATTTTTGTTATACTTGCATTTACTTATAAAATATTTGGCTAATATCAAAATGAAGTTAACAATATTTCTTTTTATAGTATCCGTTTCTTCTTCTAACCCTAATGACACTGTTCTATAACTAAGGATATCTAATTGAATATTTTTAGTTCTGAGAAGTCTTTGTAGATTAACCCAGAATTGTTGTATTATTTGACATTCCCAAAAAAGGTGCCTCTGGGTTTCTGGGACCATTGAACAGAAATCACACAACCTAGAATTTGTGAGTTTGCATTTGTACAGATAATTGTTATTTGGTATTATTCTCATTAGATATTTATATTGATATTCTCTTAACTTTGAATCGATAGTGCACTTTGTTGGTATTGTAAAAACATGTTTCCATCTAATTTGTTCTCCTAATAATTCTGAATCCCATTTCTTTAGATTTTTGTTGCTACTGTGTATTTGTTTAATTTGTAATTCATACAACATTTTATTCATTTTTATAGTTTGATTAATTTTATCTATTAAATATCCAGTTCCACGTGTTAAGTTGATTTGCTCTTCAGCTAAGTGTTTTTCCCATTTTTTGTCAATTGCTCTTCTCAATGTCAAATAGTTAAGAAATTCACCATTTTCAATACCATATATATATTGCATTTGTTCAAATGTTAAGAGATGTTTAGTTCGGAAGTCAAAAATATGTTCCATGTATAAAATGCCTCTTTCCAACCAAGGTTTGTAAAGAAACAAGTTTCCATTTGTCTGTTTTATATTTGAGTTATTCCATATTATTTCTTTCGAGTAGTTTTGTGTACAAGGTTTATAATTAATTGTGCACCAGGATATTACTATCTCCTTAACAAAGGTGAACTTGAAATTTAATTTAGATGCATCTGCTTTGCAAGTGTTATATTTAAATATATGTTCTCCATATTTTTCTAGGTCTTTGTTATAAATTTTATTCCATTTTGCATCACTTTTATAAGTGATTCTTTTTACCCAGCTAGCCTTAATTGAATTTATGAAGCAGTCTATATCTAACATTTTCAATCCTCCATTTTCATATGTTTGTATAATTGTATTTCGAGATATTTTATCAGGTTTGGAATCCCACAAGAAGTCAAACATGAGATTTTTAATTCTTTTAATTCTATTTTCTGTAGGATTGTTTAATACTGTAAGTGGGTATACCAGTTTTGGAAATGCGAATGATTTAATTACTGTGATTTTACCTATTAAAGAGAGTTTCCATCTTCTCCATTTGTACAGTGTATGTTGAAATGCATCTATCTTAGGGTCTAAATTAATTTCTAGTACTTTAGTTGGGTCATTTGTAAAGTGTATACCTAGAGTTGAGGCCTCATTTGACGACCAAATAAATTTCTTTGTTTTGCAAAAGGTTATATTTGTATGCCGCAAAGACCCTATCCTCAGTACAGTACATTTTGATATGTTTAATTTTAAACCCGATATCTGACTAAACTTTTCAAATGATGTGATAAGATTTTGAAAGGACCTTTCTGTGCCATCTAAGAAAAAACTTGCATCATCAGCAAAAAGTGTTTGTTTCATTTCAGTATTTAGAATTTTAAGTCCTTTTATATTTTTATCATTATTTATATATTGTGATAGTATTTCAATGCCTATTATGAATAGATAAGGTGAAAGTGGACAGCCTTGTCTTACACCTTTTTCTATTTTAAAAAAAATCAGAAAAATGCCCATTGTTGGTGATGCAGCTTTTTGCGTCTCTGTAAAACAGCTTTATCCAACTAATAAGTGTTTCACCGAAGTTGAAGTATTTTAAACATTTGAAAATATAGTTATGGTCTATGCTATCAAAGGCTTTTTGAAAGTCTGAGAAAAATATTAATCCTTCTTCATTATCATTGTTTACTTTTTCTATTACATCATATAAGATTCGTACGTTTTCACCAATATATCGTCCCTTAATAAAGCCAGTTTGATCCTTATTTATAATATCATCAAGTACTTTTTTCATTCTATTTGCTATTGATTTCGATGCTATTTTATAGTCTACGTTTAAGAGAGATATTGGTCGCCAATTATTGATATTAGTTAATGGTTTATCTTTTTTCGGAAGAAGTGAGATAATACTTTGTTTCTGTAGTTCAGTTAGTTCTTGCTTCTCAAATGAGTAGTTAAGGGAGTTTAGAAGGTACTTTTTATATCATTCCAAAAGATTTTGTAAAACTCAGTAGTTAGACCGTCGGAACCGGGGCTCTTCATATTTTTCATTTCTTTGAGAGCTATACCGCATTCGTATTCTGTCAATATTCCTTCACACATTTGTTTTTGTTCATTACTTAACTGTTTATGCATATCCGGAAAAAAGTTTCTGTCATTCGTAAGATATTCATCTTTTCTATACAAATTTTTATAAAAAGAATGTACTTTATTAATAATGTCTTTTGTTTTTATCCAGACTGATCCATTGTCTTCAATTTTGTTTATTACTTTTTCTTTGGATCGTTTTTTCTCTAGATCTGAAAAATATTTAGTATTCTTCTCGGCTCCTTCAATCCATTCAGCTTTTGCTCTTAGTAAAATTCCTCTAATTTTTTCATCCAAAAAATGGTTTAGGTTTTCTTTTTGAGTGTTTAATTCTTGTAAAAGTATATCACTTCCAGGAGATTTATTTAATTCGTCTTCGATCCTGTTAATATTGTTTTCAATTCTAATTTGTTCATTTAGCATTTTCTTTCTTTTTTCGTACAGAGAATCGTATAGATTCGTTTCTAATGGTACTTTTTATTACTTCCCAAAGTGTATTTGGGTTGGCGTCACTATTAATTTGAACCGTTTCGTTTATTGATTTACGTATAATATCTTGGTATTCAGGATTAAGTATCACACTATTATTTAATTTAAAATATCCCGGACCTTTTTCTGATTTTACTAAGTCTATTTTAACGTGTACGATTGAATAGTCTGACCGATAGCTTGGCGAAATAGTACATTTTGAAACAAGATTAATTAAGTTTTGAGAAACAAGAAAATAGTCTAACCTACAAAATATAGGAGGTTTTGTATTAGAATGCCAAGTATAGCTTTTACTTTCAGGGTTAATAACTCGCCATATATCATGAAGATCATTGTTTTCAATAATCCTGTTTAGCCTATCTGAACTTTGTTTATTCGTGTCACGTCTTCCGTTTCATTTATCCATATCAAAATTTAACACTACGTTAAGTCTCCACCGATTAGCAGTGTTTCATTGCTGTTTTCTAAAAGTATACTTTCAAAAATATCAAAAAATGTTTCATCACCATTATTTGGACCGTAAACATTTAACAGGGCAAGTGTTTCGTCGTTTATTTCTAGTTTTAATAGTTGTAGTCGACCAGTTATAATTTCTTTATATTCCAAAGTTTTATAGTCTAAGCTGTTGTTTATAAGAATACCTAAACCTTTACTCTTTGTACTATCTCCACTTAAATAAATGTCATGTTTCCATTCTTTTTTCCATATATCTATATCTTTATCTTTAATGCAATGTGCTTCTTGTAAAAAGCAAATTTCATACTTTTTTGCTTTTAAATATTCAAAAACTTTTAATCGTTTTTCACTAGATGACAGTCCTTTTACATTAAATGTACATACATTGATATTCATTTGTTACCAAAAAAAGTTTTAATATTACTATTGTCATATATTCATATTGTATATGTATACACGCAGAAGCTTTTTCCAGATCTAATAGATGAAGAAATATGCTCACGGGAAGAAAAAAATTACGATAGATTCTGTATGATGTCATCTGCATAAGATTGTTTAAGTGTGTCGTGGTTGGAAGTAGCGCCTTATTTAACATTTGCAATGAAAAAACTCCATTCTGGATTAAAATCTGCATTTAAAATTGATGAAATCTGATAAACATGCAATGCTATATTAAATATATCAGACATCTTCTAGTCGTATGAACATTTAACAGCATAAATATGCAGGTATTTCTGGTACATAATATATGAAAAGAACAGTACACAAAAGCTGCATTCAGTATAATCTGAAGAAAAAGTCATATAATTTTAATTCTTTGTAAAATGAACTAGATAGTGTTTATGTATGTACATCAACAGCATTATCAAAATATTTCACTATGTGTATATTCATATAGAGGAAACTCCTTCCACCCAAAATACCTACATAATGTTATGTCGTTACTCGAGGATAACACATCTCAAAAACGTATCTAGCAAAAATAGGTTTTATCACTAAATAGGTCTTCTACCTTTATTTGCCATATTTAACTATGTGCTAGATATATTAAATGATTTTCCCTGGATCCGTTATATTTATGCATACGAAAAATAAAAACAAACGGACAGGGGTCCTTTCAACAATGAATCCATTGCCATAGATATTAATTGAATTAGCACCTGTTGTATGATTCCCGCAACATGTAACCTTGACGAAAAACGAAACAAAAGGAAACACAAAATGGGTAATTGTAATTAAATAACATCACAAGGATTTCAATAGCTATAAGACCTAATTTTCTATACACTCCATATGCTGTTTTCATATTTATTCTCCAGTTTTTCTTTGTGTTACCTACATTTTTTTCTTTACCATCTATATACATACTTAATATATGCGTGCACACGTGCACGTAAACATTTACACATGTACCTATAAATATCATTATGTAAACATACATACAATGTACATTAAAACAGTACATTTTACATTATTTTCTGATTGCATTGTAAATTATAAATGCAAATGTGTATATTATAAACATTACTGTGAAATTAGTCCATTTACAGGTAACCGATATTTACAGGTAACTAATAGCGCAAAATCTACCTCAGGTTATTGAATGAATCACGTGTTGTTCCGTTGTTTCTAAAGTATGAACTATTTTTATTGACAATATCGGTCTTGATTCATCGGTTTGTTTTTCAAATAAAAATATTTTATAGATATCAAATTATTCGATGACAGGAATGACAGAAATAATCAATTTGTCCTGTTTTTTAAAATATGTACCGGACAACACATAAATCAAATTCAGTTTACATAAAAAGACACTGTAAAATTGTGCAAGAAAAAGATGTGTACATCTAATCGTTCAATGCGTACAATCCGTTTCACCTATAAATACAGTTTTGTCATGAATTGCGCAATATTTACCGGTTCATCAATGATAATCATGAATACCGTGTAACTGTTGATCCCTATTACCACGCTATTTGACTACTAAATCTATACTTTCCAACAAAAAGTTTGTGTGCACATTTTTATTATTACTTAAGATTAATATAGTTTGCCCGGAGGAGTCAGAAAGCACATTATGTTTAGAAACTAGTTAACACAAATTTTATGATTCATGGGTTTAGCTGTAAACGTTAGTTTATTTTGAGGCCTGGTTATTTCTATATTTGTCAGTGTGTTCTCTCTCTGGCCACTTCATGTCAATCCAGTGAATGAAGTCGCGTTCTTTCACTTCGTGCTTATTGCCCATACTGTTTACATAAAAGATACGCCCTGCTTGCGTCCAAGCGGCTTCTACTTCATCTGGAGCTTTGAGTCTTACACAAGACAAAACATGAAAATTTAGACTAGTGAGATCCTCACTTAGAAAGATACCCGTGCCTTTCAACATTTTTTTATTGGACATAATCTTATCCCGTAGAATGCGTGATTGAAATTTAACAATGATTTGCTGCTTGTTGTTCCGCCTTTTTCCTACTCTGTGGGCAATATCAATGTCACTGTCGTTCAGGTTTAATTTGAGATTTTTTAGTTTCTCGTTCAGTGCATTGCAGACTAATTTTGTAGTTTTTTCTTCATTTTCTTTATTCAAAATTGCGTATCTCTTTAAATGTTCATCGGAAGATATAGAATCCGAGGTTGCCTCAGAAAGTTTGTATAATTTTAGTCGGTTTACATTTTTCTTTAAACCTATTTAAAGCGCTGGTATGTATTTTTAGCTCACCTGTCACATAGTGACAAGGTGAGCTTTTGTGATCACCCTTCGTCCGTCGTCCGTCGTCAGTCCGCTCTTACGAGAGCTACATTGTGGGGTGAGCGGTATAGAATAAGGTTCATTGTGGGGTGATTTTGTATTATGGGGTGCATCCCATAATGACATCATCTTAAACGGGTGCAAATGTACATTGTGGGTTGTTTCTTTAATTTTCTGAGTTGCACCCCAGAAGAAAATGGACATATCTGTCCCTCTTTGGACAGTCACGGACACAATTCGTGTTTAAGAATGATTGCAATCTATTAATAGCGGCCACCCAATGGAATGACCTCAATCGTTAGCATTCGTTATTGTTCGGCAAAAACGGAGTTAAGCGCATGCGCAGTCAAGTGACCTGGCCACGCCGTCGCCATATTGGTAGTCCTGAAGCGGATCTAGACAGCGTTTTCACAACAGTAAGTTTTGTAAAACAAATCATTCATTTGGAAATACAGAAAGTCATATATTCGCTGAATATAATTTTTATGGGGAACGGAATTTCATGCATCAAAACAACTGCTTAATTCGAAAATGCAAGGAAAATTAGCGAGTGTTTCGTACCCAAAATGGTCGTACCATTGTCAAGTTAGAATGCAGTAAATTTAACCCAAGATAATAAAACGTAATAACTGGGTCACAATAAATAAATCTAAAAGTTAGACTTTTTTTTACGTTTTTGAAAGAACTTAAGTAATATTTCTTTAAAATATTGTCCCTGCTATTCAATTGCCCATTATTTGTTTTTATATTCCATGATTTCTACAGAAAATGGCATCCTTTGGGCCTTTTTGCAAAGCTGAAAGCTTCATCTTAGAAAACATTTATTCACTCAATTTTCCCAACGTTAAAATAGTTCTTGTTGGTTTTGTACTTGAATTGGAGGCAATCTCTGACATGAAAACAGACTTTGCAGCTGTTTACCAAATTTTTATCAGAATTCAATCCTGAATTTGAACATGTGAATACACTCACAAATTAAGTAGAATTCTTGATCAAAAGAGAAAGCTCTGTGCAAAGAAATAAGTGAATAGAAAAATGTCAAATTACTCAATCAAAATTTTGCAGGGCCAACAACAAATACAAGTAATCCTTAACTGGCAGAAGAGTTCCCATCTGCTAGTCCAAATAATATTCTACATGAATATTAATGTCTAATTTATAATAGCAAGTAAGTTTGGCTAGAATATTATGACTTTTTTAATTTTTTAATGTCTTCGTTTTCTTAACAGTAAAATACAGATACAAGTAAGGCTTAGAGGGATGGGTGACTACTACAAAATATCAGATCATAAAATTTGACATCCAGATAAACCAAATGAGTAAGTCTAATTGTTGGCAAAAGCCACATAATGTTCAGTGACCTTAGTGTAGAATTTGTATTCATGAATAAATATTCGTATTCATCCCCTGTATTTGTGTTAGACTGGTAACATAGCCCGATCGGGCTTTCGACATAAAATTAATAATTTGTTTTGTTGCCCTCTTTTAGACCTTCTGAAACAGTCCATGCCAATTGTTTTACGGGTTGCAGCCGGAACACTGTCCATGAGATTTCATTTCTTAAAATTTGATACACCTCATTAGTATGTCCATGCCAATTGGTTTACGGGTTGCAGCCCGGAACACTGTCCATGAGATTTCATTTCTTTAAATTTGATACAACTCATTAGTATGTCCATGCCAATTGCTTTACGGATTGCAGCCCATTGAACTGTCCGAGACATTTCATTTCTTAAAGTTTGATGCAGCCCACTGGTACGTCCATGCCAATTGTTTTATGGGTTGCAACCCATAACACAGACATTTCATTTTGATGCAGCCTGTAAGTATGTCCATGCCAGTTACATCACTGGTTGCAGTCCATTACAATGTTGTTCGTGACATTTTTGATGCAGCCCATTAGCATGTCCATGCCGGTGTCACCAACAAGTGCTCAATAGCAAATAAAGTGAAGTTAGAATCCAGGCTGCTGAAATTGCCAGACCGTCTGACCTGTCCAAAATTTAAACAGGCCCAGCACCTTTTGAAGTGGAATTGGTGTGAATGCCTGGCATTTATCCCGAAAAGTAACTTAAAGTTTATAACATTTTATTATATTTTCAGACTGACACCATGTCCAAAAGGCAGCCAGAAAGTAGCTCTGCATGGTAGGAGTAAGTATTCTTTACAATACACTAAAAACCTCTAAACTAGAACCCTCTCATCTTGAATCCCCTTCTGTTTTCAAGAAAGAGTACTGATATAGCAAAGAAATGGTAAAGCAGTGGCTCTTAAAACAGAATTACCAAGTTTAAAACAAATTAAAAAATTTCAGTTTTGGAGTGTATGTGAAATATGCCGGGCAAACTCATTAGAAAAGGTGTTTTTTTTCAAGTTATAGTAGAGCGTTTTGAGATGAGTACATTAACTGTATTCGTCTATATCTTTTGTCTTTTTTTAACAAACTAAGTCAATATGGGAGATTTTTACAATAAATTTGTATTTATAAACCATTTTGAAATTGTAATACGTGTATATTTTATATATAAAAAGCAGCCATTGTTGGTCAAAGTACAACTGAGGTATTTATAAACTGCCAATATGCTAACACTAGGTTGTTTCAGGCTTTTCCCAAGAGTGAATTCATTTACAAACTGATTGGTAGGGTATACTTAATATGTACAGTAAAACACCGCTCGCTCGAGGTCGCAAGGGGATGAGCAAAATGCTCGAGTTATCCATGGTTTCGAGCGACCCAAACATTGACCAACATACGAAGAAAACTAAAGTTTGTTTACGGTCATCGGGACCGTTTGCTGAGTAAACGGTGATGCGTTATAATAACATACTTGTGACATTTTCGAAAACAAACGTATTACAAACATTATCTATTGATAGACGTTTCAGTATGTAATTTGTAAATAGCACATGCGAAGAAACAACTAAGATTTTTTTTTTTTTTAATTTTATTCATCAACAAGTGCATATCATAATTATCGTCTCAATTTTATGAAACGGCTATATTATTTCCTTCATTTGCATGCAAACAACCGCTGATTAAATGACTAAGATCTCGATCCCGCAGGAATGATGCTTTAAGATATCAGTAATTGATCGATATTTGATCAATAAAACTTTTCTTTAAGCTTTTATCAATAATTAATCTCATCATAATATCAAATATACCGACAAACAAACATTTAAGATAGTCTGGGAATAGACTCCACAATTCTCACGGTGTGCGAAAATATTTAATTAACCGATACATTCTGACCGCCGAAGGTGTGAAAAATTTTGACACCTCTGCTCGAGTTAGCCAGACACAACAAAGAGTAAATTAATACACAGGGACCAGGTGTCATGCTCGAGCGATCGAGTTATCGATGCTCGACCCAGCCTTGGTAATATCACATATAAAGTAGAAGGAAATCGGCCGGAACCACATGAATTGCTCGAGCGAGCCCGGGTGCTCGAGTCATCGATGCTCGAGCGAGCGGTGTTTCACTGTATGTACCTCTCTGTTATTCTGTTCAAACATGCTGATCAAACTCTCATACATGTAGACCTCGGACCAGTTTTGACTAACATTCTTTTAGCTAACGTCCCTAAAATTGGCTACAACTTTCCTCATTAGGCTAAAAGCTTAGCTACAAGTATTTTTTCTCCAGCACTAGCACTGTGAAAGTCAAAAATACAACCCTTTGCGATGGATATTTTGATGGTACAGTACTCATAATTCCTACAGGGCGCATTGAATTTTTGATACTGTTTAAACCACATGAATAAAGTTAGCCTGGGAAGCCGTTGATAATATTCGTGCTTTGTCTGTGTGTAGTGTCAGAAGAAATCATACCTAATATCTATGTATTAAAGATCCCACTTAATTTGCGCTTATTAATGTTAATTGGCATTCATCGAGTTTCTGATATTATCAACGCCTGGGGAAATCTGAAGGAGTTTCTATGCCACTACTGATTATCGATTTTCTATAAATAGCCTAATTAACATGTGATTATAGTTGCGCTTGTTCGAAACGAAAACTTTTGTAGATCACTAGGCTGCATTAATTGATATAACATCTTGATAGCTATGATGCACATTTAAGTTTATTCTGACATATTTAATATTTGTTACAACTTGCTGGAAAAGCTATGGGAGGTACAAAGTTATTTGTCTATGACCCGGAAATGTTCGGAAACCGTCGGAATTACAAGATTCCGATCTGTCTTTTTTGTGAGAAATTTGTTTCTATTTTTAGCCATGGATTATCGCTTTTAGAAGTTATCGTTCTTTATCAAACATCCGCATATTTCGGGTGTAATATAGGTGGCACTGCAGTCGGAAAACAGGTTTCCCCAGGCTGTAGATAGAAAAAAAGTTAGAAATTGTCAGACTGGATTCCCAGGTTAGAATAAAGTCTGTAATTTAACCACTTTTTGCTGTATCTCCAGCTAAAAATAGAAAAACTTGTAAACAACTTCTCATGAACCGCTAGATGGATCTTAACCAAACTTGCAGGTCTGTAGCACCCTGGCAAGGTCTTCTCTCGAGTTTTTTTTTTGTCGAATTTTACGCTGGTCACCAGAGCTAAAAATATATTTTGAAAAAAACCTAACGACTTCTTCACATGAATCGCTAATCAAGGATTGTTTTCCTTATATGTCCGGTACCAGTAAACGGACCCGTTCCCAATCGAAAATAGTGTCCATTTTTCCCAATTGCCAAACTAAAATTCCCAAGGCCATAATCAACCAATTAAGAACAAGAAATAGCCTAATTCTCATATTAAAGACATAAAATACATGGAGTATATACAGACTTATGGGTTGCAACCCATAGTTAATTGACTTGGACAAACAACAACTGGGACAAAGTTGTGGGCTGCAGCCCATAATCAACTAACACGGACAAGGAAGTACATTTTGTAACTTTATTCCCTAAATTAAGACAAAATATATTATGTACCAGCTTGTGGGCTGCAACTCTTAGTGAATTGACTTGGACAAACAACAGGTTAGACAAAGTTGTGGGCTGCAGCCCATAATCAACTGACTTGGACAAGGAAGTAACCTTATTCCCTAAATGAAGACAAAATATATAATGTACCTACTTGTGGGCTGCAACTCGTAGTGAATTGACTTGGACAAACAACAACTGGGACAAAGTTGTGGGTTGCAGCCCATTATCAACTGACTTGGACGCGGAAGTAACCTTATTCCCGAAATAAAGACTTTATATATGATGTACTAACTAGTGGGCTGCAACTCGTTGCGAATTGACTTGGACAAACAGCAAGGGACTGAGTTATGGGCTGCGGCTGTTACACTCGGCCACCATGCAACAGTATGTCTATTGAAAACAACAAATGCCCAAACTCTATGTGCATTTATTAAATATTTTCAGGTCCATTAAAGATGTGCCTGATGAAACCATTGGAAATGTCAACAATGGTAGCATGGATGGAAGTGACAGTGATGTACCTTAAGAAAACATTTGAAGTGACAATGATTGTAAGGTGGATGAAAGTGACAATGATGTGCCTATAGAAACCACTGCAAGTGACAACAATGATAACATGGATGAAAGTGACAATGATGGGCCTGAAGAAACCATTTTAAGTGACAACGAGTGTAACATGGATGAAAGTGACAGTGACAGGCCTGAGGAAAATATTATAAGTGATAATAAGGGACAACAATAATAACATGGATGAAAGTGGCAATGATGTGCCTGAGGAAAATATTGTAAGTGATATAACAGTTGTAACGTGGATGGAAGTGATACTAATATTTCTGAAAAAAAAACCCTCAGGGATTGGCTGTAATGAATGAACAGGATGATTTTTTGGGAGAAATAAATGGTGAATAAAGATATTTTGGATTTGACTTCACTTTTACTGAGAATGACAATAATTCGTTTTCAAAAACAGAAATTTGCAGCTTTTGTCTATATAGATTTTGTCATCTTTTTTGTAGACGATTGTGATTTTTTTTCAATTTGGTTTGAAAATTTGATTAATAAAAATAAATGTTGTTTTTTTTCAGATTGTTTGGTATTCATAATGTTGACAAACCCAAGTTATAGTCTCAAGCTCCATTTTAGTGATCTGCTTTGTGTCCGGCATCTGCCAACAATACCTTCTTTTAACATTTACTCCAGAACCGCTTGAACTTCATTACCGGTAGTAGTAACTAATCTGTTTTGCCCCTTGAACAATGTTTTGCTCATGTCGGTCAGTAGGCCATTTGGTTTCCGCTCAGTAACAAGAGATTACTTAGACATGCTGTGGTCAAACTTAATAGGATGACTACCTTTGGTCAGTAGGTAACCCCTTATTGTTTTGGGGTCAGTAGGTCAAAGATCCAGGTCACAGTGACCTCAACACTGAAAACCATTCCCACTTAATTACAAGAGAACGCTTGAACCTGCAGTGGTCAACTGCCTATGGCCAGTAGATGAACCTATAGTTTTTGGGGTCAGTAGGTAAAGTGTCTAGGTCACTGAGACCGCAGCACTAAAAATGTTTGCATTTTAGTTTTATGAGCTGTATCAAACTTTAAGCAATTTATGAAATGTCTCTGTGTAATGAGAGTATAATGGGCTCAACCCGTAAAACAACTGGCATGGACATCCTCATGAGCTACATCAAACTTTATAAAATTAAATGTCATGACAATGATATGGGCTGCAACCAATAAAACAGTTGACATTGACACCCTTATGGGCTGCATCAGACTTTTAGAAATGTGTGTGTCTCTGAGAGTGTAATGGGCTGCAACCTGTAAATAAAATCTGGAAAGTAGATCCCTCGGAAGCACCGAGAACAAGGCAAACAGTGAAAATTGCAGACTCAGTTTGATTGAGTCTGTAAAACAACTGGCATGAAGATCCTAATGAGCTGCATCAAACTTTATGGAATGAAATGTCACTGCCAATTTTGGGTTGCAACCCACAAAAGAGTTGACATAGACATCCTAATGGGCTGCACCAAACTTTATGGAATGAAATGTCATGGACAATGTTATGGGTTGCAACCCCAAAAAGGGTTGACATGGACATCCTTGTTGGCTGCATCAGACTTCTAGAAATGAAATGTTTCTGAGAGTGTAATGGGCTGTAACCTGTAAAAAAATAATTGGCATGGATTAGTCATCCACCTCTTATTGATGTGGAGAAGTTGGCAGTTACTTGCGGAGAACAGGTTTGTACTGGTACAGAATCCAGGAACACTGGTTAGGTTAACTGCCTGCCGTTACTTGACTGAAATACTGTTGAAAAACTGCGTTAAATCCAAAACAAAACATACTTGTGAGCTGTATCAAACTTTAAGAATTGAAATGTTACGGGCTGCAACCCGTAAAACAGTCTGCATTGACATACTAATGGGCTGCAACCCATAACACAGACATTTCAGTTTGATGCAACTCATTAGTGTGTTCATGCCAGTTAGTTTAAACTATTTTTATTCTGAAAAGCATGAAATATTTGCAATACAACAGTTCAGGAATCGGACAGAAAGCAGTCATAGCTTACAGCTGTCGTCCTAATGCCAGTTGTGTTATGAGTTGCAGCCCATTACACTGTCTGAGACGTTTCATTTCTTCAAGTTCGATGCAGCCGTTTAGAATGGCCTTGCCAAATGTTTTATGGGCTGTAGCCCATAACACTGTCCATGACATGTTGGTTTGATGCAGCACATTAGTATGTCCATGTCAATTGTTTTATTGTTTGCAGAATAGTAGTAAAAAGTGGTAATATTAAAAGAAAATGCTCATCACTAGTACAAGAGCAGTGTGAGTACATACTAAGCCCTTTTCAGTTTTAATACTGACATGAAAGTAGAATATTTGTTTACAGATCATGCGGTAATGAGCCTTTTCGGTGTTGTCCAAAGTCGCCATATGACCTATAATTGTGTTGGTGCAACTTTAAATACAACAAAAAATAAATAAATGTTTGATGTTGTCCAGAGTTTTTTCTGTTTTGGTTTTAAAAGTGACTACGGAATTGTAACAGTTTATTACTCGCTAATATTGCCTGCCACTTGAGAAATTTGTTTATAACAGATAGTTAAAGCAAAGAAACTTTAATTAAGGTAGTTCTGCACGTTTGGATCAAACCTTTTTTACAATGTAGAATTTGATTAAACCTTAAGAATTTACCTAGAAAATGCAGGAAATAAAAAAATAGAGTCGTGTTCTTGATTTTTTGCTACACCGATTTGAAAAATGCGGACCTCGCACAATATTTTATAATGTGAGTTTATGGAAAAATCATTATTTTCGTAACATTTTCACGAATAGATATTTGTCTGTAATGTAAAATTCGATGAAACTTCTCGTAGTTGTAAATAAAGACATGACCTATAATTTGATGAAATAAAATGTATAGGTCTGTGAGCTTATTTTCAAGATATTTGACCATGATTAAATTGAACCGGACATTTCGAGATAATTTTAAGACGTTATTTTGAATTATTTTATGTGTCATACGTTTTGATTTAACTGAGACTTCAGAAATATAGCAGCAGTGTCATTCTAACAAATTTACTCACAAGCTGCGATTAATTCATACAATGATTTTCATTTCTGTACGCCGAATCCAAGTTTTATTCTACGTTTTCCGGATAAATTACGTTACGTCATCACTTCGGTTTATCAAACGTACAGAACTGCCTTAAAACAACTCTTTAACTGTCATAGTTTAATAATGAAATGAATTTTGCCATTTATAATAAGGTTTGCCTATTGAGTAACAATAAGCTTTCTGGAATGATTTTTTTAGATAGGCAGACTGTAGCCAATTAGTCTGCACATGAAAGTTGTAAAGGTAGCATCCGTTTATTCTGTTTCAGACTTTAGTTTTACATATAGGGTGCAACCCATAAGTTTTAGTTTGTCCAAGTTTTTGCGGGGTGAACTCTGAGGTGCTACCCGCACTTCTGTTTTGTACTGGTTTGACATTATGGGTTGAAATTTGCACCCCGTAATACTGACTGTGGGGTGCAGCCCTTATTGTAGCTCTCGTAGGTACGTGCGTCCGTGCGTCCGTCCGTCCGTCCGTCCGTGCGTCAACAATTTCGTGTCTGCACGATAGTGGTTTCGTTTATGATTTTATTTTAACCAAACTTGCACACAACTTGTATCACCATAAGATCTTGGTTCCTTTCTTGAACTGGCTAGATCCCATTATGGGTTCCAGAGTTATGGTTCCTGAAAGGGCCAAAATTAGCTATTTTGACCTTGTCTGCACAATAGAAGCTTCATTTATGATTTGAATTTAATCAAACTTACAAACAATTTGTGTCACCATAAGATCTTGGTTCCTTTCTAAGATCCCATTATGGGTTCCAGAGTTATGGCCCCTGAAAGGGCCAGAATTAGCTATTTTGACCTTGTCTGCACAATAGTAGCTTCATTTATGATTTGAATTTAATCTAACCTGCACAAACCTTGTGTCACCATAAGATCTTGGTTCCTTTCTTGAGCCGTCCAGATCCCGTAATGGGTTCCAGAGTTATGGCCCCTGAAAGGGCCAGAATTAGCTATTTTGACCATGTCTGCACAATAGCAGCTTCGTTTACGATTTTGATTTTAACCTATCTTGCACACAACTTGTATCACCACAAGATCTTGGTTCCTTTCTTTAACTGGCCAGATTCCATTATGGGTTCCAGAATTAGCTATTTTGACCTTGTCTGCACAATAGCAGCTTCATTTATGATTTGAATTTAATCAGACTTGCATAAAACTTGTGTTCCCATAAGATCTTGGTTCCTTTCTTGAACCGGCCAGATCTCATAATGGGTTCCAGAGTTATGGCCCCTGAAAGGACCAAAATTAGCTATTTTGACCTTGTCTGCACAATAGCAGCTTCATTTATTATTTGATTTTAACCAAACTTGCACACAACTTGTATCACCATAAGATCTCAATTCCTTTTTATATGCCCGAAGGGATGTATTATGTTATCGCCTCGGTGTCTGTCTGTCTGTTTGTTGGTTAGCAATTTCCCTTCCACTCTGTTACTCTTGAACCCCTTGAAGGATTTCAAAGAAACCTGACACAAATGTTCACCTCATCGAAACGACATGCAGAGCGCATGTTTTGGATGGCTCACTTCAAGGTCAAGGTCACACTTAGGGGTCAAAGGTCATATGACTTTGTTTTGTTTGTATATTGCTCTGCATTTGCGTTGCATTGCAGTGCTCTTGTTTTCATTGGCAGATCCTTCTTTTGTTCACTTACAATATATTTTTTTAATTACTTCCCTTTTATGTTACTATAAATAGCTTATTTAGTAACTTTTTTTATTATTGGTCGGAGGGAAAAACCGAGACCACTATTCTGTGGTACAACATGGATGGTACCTCCAATTTTTAGGTGTATTTTGACATATCTGTAGCTTGTAATTGTTTTTTCTTTTTGGTTAAATTTCTTCCCTTTGCTGTTCCTGCCCTTTGGACTTAGATATTTTTTCTGAGGACTTAGATTTATTTTTAGCTCACCTGTCACATAGTGACAAGGTGAGCTTTTGTGATCACCCTTCGTCCGTCGTCCGTCGTCCGTCGTCTGTGCGTCCGTCAACAATTTCTTGTCTGCACGATAGTGGTTTCATTTATGATTTTATTTTAACCAAACTTGCACACAACTTGTATCACTATAAGATCTTGGTTCCTTTCTTGAATTGGCCAGATCCCATAATGGGTTCCAGAGTTATGGCCCCTGAAAGGGCCAAAATTAGCTATTTTGACCTTGTCTGCACAATAGCAGCTTTATTTATGATTTGATTTTTACCAAACTTGCGCACAACTTGTATCACCATAAGATCTTGGTTCCTTTCTTGAACTGGCCAGATTTCTTTATGGGTTCCAGAGTTATGACCCCTTAAAGGGCCAGAATTAGCTATTTTGACCTTGTCTGCACAATAGCAGCTTCATTTATGATTTTATTTGAACCAAACTTGCACACAACTTGTATAATCGTAAGATCTTGGTTCCTTTCTTGAACTGGCCAGATCCCATAATGGGTTCTAAAGTTATGGCCCCTGAAAGGGCCAAAATTAGCTATTTTGACCTTGTCTGCACAATAGCAGCTTCATTTATGACTTGATTTTAACCAAACTTCCACACAACTTGTATCACCACAAGATCTTGGTTCCTTTCTTGAACTGACCATATTTCATCATGGGTTCCAGAGTTATGGTCCCTTAAAGGTCAAAAGTTGCTATTTTGGCTTTTGCAGCCATATAGACTTCGTTTATGGTTTGATTTGATACAAACTTCCAAAACATCTTCAACAACAATAAATCTTGGATTCCATGACGAATCTGTCAGATCCAAACGTAGGTTCCAGAGTTATTTTATAT
The DNA here is from genome assembly GCF_021730395.1 of Mercenaria mercenaria. Lineage (NCBI taxonomy): Eukaryota > Metazoa > Mollusca > Bivalvia > Venerida > Veneridae > Mercenaria > Mercenaria mercenaria. The sequence goes on along the minus strand of NW_026461080.1, from coordinate 14,274 downwards.
CTGATTACCTCCCCTGATTGTAATCAAAATGGATTTATATCAGTAAGTCCTATAGGACTTAGTTGCAATTTCATTATTGTCATTAGTTGGACTGAGACAATCAGGGTAGATAACTATGTACTGATTTTATGTCAAATTACCTCCCTTTATTTCAAATTAAAATGGGTATATCTCCGTAACTAATGAAGATACTGATCTGAAATTTCATTTATATCAACAGATGGACTTGGACAATCAGTGAAAATACATATTGACTGAATTTATGATAAATTACCTCCCTTTATTTTTTATCTAAATGAACACACCTTAGCAGCTTCTAATGAGATTGGTTTGAAACGATCATATCATTTTGAGCAATGGTACTCAGGTGAGCGATACAGGGCCATCATGGCCCTCTTGTTTACCTTTTAGAAAGTCTATATTTCCATCAAAACGGTGGTGTATGAATGCTAAATTAAGCGGAGTTTCTCGAAAAAGACGGTCACGGAAATAAATAAATCAAACAGTACTTTGCGAACGAATCAATAGGCAGGTATTGTAGAACAAGCCATAGACAAATAATTTGCTACTTAATTGCCTCCTGTAATTACAGCTATAATTCAAAGTCTTCCATATCAAACAACCGTCCCATATTACAGTAGGGTCTATTTTGAGAAAAATCTTGAAACAAACCGTAGCAAAACTACATGGTGACTTTTTATGAGTAAAATAATAAAATGATGGTATTGTTTAAGAGTTCGAGTATGACACGTTGATGTTAATTAGTAGAAGTAACAGCAAAGAGCACGGATTTAAATGAATTTCAAACTAAAGTTTAAACGTTTCTACACATACTGAGTAAAACTTAATATTTCTTTGTTGCACATAATTACCTACTTCGTAGATATTTTCTTTTGGTTTTGTAATATATATATATATATATATATATATATATATATATATATATATATATATATATATATATATATATATAGTACTTGGAAATTGATTTTTTAAGCAGACCGTCCTGTATCTTTCTACTGCAGTTTCTATTAGCGGCGGGCCTACTTTGAGATATGTGGTTTTTGCTGTGTTTATTGTGCTCTTTCTTCCAGGAAATCTTTCATCATGTCTCACTGCTTTAGTACTGGAAACTGATCGGTAATTAATTTCAAATAGAACATTATTATGTCTCCCCCAGGAGACATATTGTTTTTGCCCTGTCCGTCCGTCCGTCCGTATGTCACACTTCATTTCCGAGCAATAACTGGAGAACCGTTTGACCTAGAACCTTCAAACTTCATAGGGTTGTAGGGCTGCTGGAGTAAACGACCTCTATTGTTTTTGGGGTCACTCCGTCAAAGGTCAAGGTCACAGGGGCCTGAACATTGAAAACCATTTCTGATCAATAACTAGAGAACCACTTGACCCAGAATGTTGAAACTTCACATGATGATTGGCCATGAAGAGTAGATGACCCCTCTTGATTTTGGAGTCACTCCATCAAAGGCCAAGGTCACAGGGGCCTGAAATTTGAAAACCATTTCCGATCAATAACTAGAGAACCACTTGACCCAGAATGTTGAAACTTCACATGATAATTGGTCATGAAGAGTAGATGACCCCTATTGATTTTGGGGTCACTCCATCAAAGGTCAAGGTCACAGGGGCCTGAACATGGAAAACCATTTCCGATCAATAACTAGAGAACCACTTGACCCAGAATGTTGAAACTTCATAGGATGATTGTGCATGCAAAGTAGATGACTTCCATCGATTTTGGGATCACTCCATTAAAGGTCAAGGTCACAGGGGCCTGAACATTGAAAACCATTTCCGGTCAGTAACTTGAGAACCACTTGACCCAGAATGTTGAAACTTAATAGGATGATTGGTCATGCATAGTAGATGACCCCTAACGATTTTGGGGTCACTCTGTGAAAGGTCAAGGTCACAGGGGCCTGAACATTGAAAACCATTTCCGGTCAGTAACTTTAGAACCACTTGACCCAGAATGTTGAAACTTCATAGGATGATTGGTCAAGCAGAGTAGATGACCCCTAACGATTTTAGGGTCACTCTGTTAAAGGTCAATGCCACAGGGGCCTGAACATGGAAAACCATTTCCAATCAATAACTTGAGAACCTCTCGACCCAGAATGTTGAAACTTCATAGGATGATTGTTCATGCAGAGTAAATGACCCCTATTGTTTTTGGGGTCACTCCGTTAAAGGTCAAGGTCACAGAGGCCTGAACATTGATAACCAGTTCCGATCAATAACTTGAGAACCACTTGACCCAGAATGTTGAAACTTCATAGGATGATTGAACATGCAGAGTAGATGACCCCTATTGATTTTTGGGTCAGTCTATTAAAGGTCAAGGTCACAGTGGCCTGTTCATGTAAAATCATTTTTTGGAAATAACTTGAGAACCACTTGACCTACAATGTTGAAACTTAATAGGATGATTGGACATGCAGAGTAGATGACCCCTATTTATTTTGAGGTCACTTGATCAAAGGTCAAGGAGCCTGAACAGTGACTTGAGAACCACTAGGCCAAGAGTGTTGAAATTTAGCGGGATGCCTGGACATGCCAAGTAGATGATCCCTATTGCAGCCAACCATCAGTGCCTCTTCGACGTTCGCTCCTGACCCCTATTGACTTCTTGCCTATAGGACTTTGCATTGGGGGAGACATGCGCTTTTTTACAAAAGCATTTTCTAGTTTATAGATTGTCTAAGAATACGTTAAAGATTAACAATTTTAGATAATTTCAACCAAATTGTTTATTGAGATTTTTAACGACTAGGAAACTCTTTTTAATGCGTCCGTTGTTAATCGATTGTAGAACAACGGCGGAGGAGTGTAACTTCACAACAAACTCAGTGATCAGATGTTGTGGTGTTAGCAATTACTGTAGTCCATTCTTGCTATATCTATATGGGTTACGCGACATTTATGATGTGAAGATATAAAACAAATACAGGTAAAATTTGCAGATAAGTTATCGCAAATGACCGCATGGGTGGGAATTATCTGTTGAACAATAAGGAATTTTCGACATCGATATTATATATATGTTATTATTAAATTCATTCTAGACGTCTGCCAAGAGAAATTAGAGAAAAGTAAAAGAGATTAAGAACGTCACATCAAACTTGCTAAATCACTTGTTTTCTGATAATGAGTGAAAGTAAAAGCCGTGGTTGCCATGAAAACAGCATTGTTTATTTTTCAAAATTAAACATTTTATAGTCCGTAGTTACGATACATATTTTAGGTTGTATCCTCTATAAATCCGTTTGTATATCCTGAAAACCACGAATGAACATTTGTCGTAAGGTAAAATTGAATTTACTTATCAGTTTATCCGAAAAGAAGTACATGTGTGTATATATATATATATATATATATATATATATATATATATGGATAAAATTGGATTTCAGATAAAGTTAAAATAAAAATATTGGAAAGGTGTGTAACAGTTTTGCAGTATCCTTTTCTATTTTCGTAGTGCAGCTTTTTTAGTACATCAAAATTAGCTACTAAATCAGTGATACGCCTTTTCAATTGTTATGATGATATTAAAACTTTAGTCAAACCGAACAACTTTACCTTTAAAAGTGTTTACATTTTTCCTTACATATGCAAAAGAACCGGCAATACAAAGCATTTCAGATAGGATATATGTTTCAGTGGAAGGTCAAAATAACTTTCACAGAGAAAACAATAGGTGAAAATATAAAATTGAACCAACGGTCTTGGCCAAATTAAATATGTTCAACCACACAGTTTTCTTTCAAATGTCTTTACGTCACAGTATTTATGTTAATACAAAGAAACATTATTTTCTATGTTATTGAGAGAAAGCGTCGTATTCAAAGTATGTGAAAGAATATTACTGTTGTTCGTATGATTTAAAATAAATGGAGACAATGAGAGTACTAATGTAGAGACCGTACGTAAGCTTTTCGCATACTTCGATTTTTGAAAATATGTGGTTTTAACAAGTGCACCGGTTATGAGTAAAAATGTAAACAATGGACTCTGTCTTTGAGTCTTTGGAATGAATGAATGACAGTTAATCTTAGTCTTGATATTGATTGAGAGTGAATGCTTATGACTCTGTGTAATGCAGAAAGGTATTCAGTTTGTATCTGTAATTTCCTTACCATTGAAAGTCTCTCAAAACATGTAAAATTGTTGCTTAAATTTGGACAAAGCTCGCTGTCTTTGCCTTTCGCCTGCAGATAAAAGGGCAAATATAAAATATTTGGTGTAAATTATATTTCACTGGTACTACCGGTTAATAAGTTCATACTCTAACAAACACGCCAGAGAAATTTAGGTAGTTTTGACCGATTAAAATACTGGCAAAATATTATTTTTTCTTTACACGAAATTGTCGTTAGATAACAAAGCAAATTCGGCGATAACCCGGAGTACACCGGACACGTTATTGTCTCGAAATTGTTCCAGTTTACTTAAACTGCCTAGCTATAGTCACTGCCGTTATAGAGAAGTGGTAGAGTGCGTTGGGTTTCAGAGGTCATGAGTTCGAGACCCGGTCAGAGCTAGATATTTGCATTCTGTTACATTACGTATTTGTAGGTTATCAGACTGTATTCTACATTTTTAGCGAACAGTATCATTGATCATTACTCATCAATCCAGATCACTGCTGAATATTAAACGAAATACACCCAAATAGAAATTATTCAATTTATTCAATTGATTATGTCCCTTTGATGTTTTTGCACTCCATGTTCAAGAATAGTTAATTTCCTTGATCACATAGTTTTCTTTTTTATGGAAATATAAGATGCTCATAGTTATACGCTTCTGGTTGAAATATTGTCAATATATCTGTTTTTGAGAAATATATGGACAGCCTTCATTTCAAAGCTTTATAACTTCATACCTATGATTTGAAAAAAATAGATACTATCTCTAACTAATGTTTATGTTTCGTACATCATTTAGAAACATATAACAGACATACCAACCAAATAATTAGGTGTTTGTTATTGGGTTGTACATTTAATGTTGAAAATGATAAAAAAAACTTTAACCCAGTAATGGTGAAACAATCTATGTAGCAAGATTCTGTGCTTGCTGATTTAAATGTGCCAACACAAGAAATCTAAAATCTTCTCTTTTCCTGCCAGTATTGTATTTCATAATCACTAAAATTATCAAACTTCCTTTAAAATATTTGAAAAAATAAATTAATTGCCATGGCAAAATCTTGCCATGGCAAACTTACCATGGTAAAATCTTGCCATGGCAAATTTGCCATGGCAGAATCTTGCCATGACAAAGTTGCCATGGCAGAAACTGGCCATGGCAAAATTGCCATGGCAGAACCTTGCCATGGCAAAATTGCCATGGCAGAATCTTGCCATGGCAAAGTTGCCATGGCCAGTTTTTGCCATGGCAAAATAAAAAAAAACTGAGTTATTGATATGAAACAACATATTTCTACCAATACATTCGTTTGGAAGTAGTTAAAATCACTTTTTAAGAAAAATGGAAAAAATATTGCCATGGCAAAATCACGAATTTTCTTGCCATGGCAAAAGACCGATTTGCCATGGCAAAACCGCTTTTGCGATGGCAAATGTAATTTTCTCGTACTGATTTACAAAAAACTAGTAATGATATCATATCAAAACATACTAGCTTTAAAATAGGTGGGTTAATGTAACAATTTAAGGCAATTTTCATTTTTGTAAAGCGCGTATAAATATGGGCTGAATTTGCCAAATACCGGCGTGGCAAAAAGAAACCGGCGGCTATTTAATGTCAAAAGTCCTTGGTAAGATCGATTTACTTTTACACCTTAAAAAAATAAAATAAAACGAAGTTAGTCATTATCTTAAAATGCAGGAAAGCTGATAAAATGGATCTAAATGATATCATTTTGATAAACATGTATCATGTTTTCCTTTTACGGACTTATTAGTGTTTATCAGATCATGTCAATGGTGTGCATTTTTAGTAAGTCCTGTACCATAAAGAAGCATGGTTGTTTTTACATATATACAGACTTTGATGTTTGAATATTTTTTTTAGTTGCATTTTCATTTCAAAAAGGGACTAGTGTACACAAATGAATCTTTCATGATTGGAATTACAACGGTTGAAGAACTTCTAATCACTGGAACGCGTAGTAACCCAGCATCAGTCAGTGATTCCGAAACATAATACACTAGACTGGACGACAATACACAGGATAGCAGGGGAACATATGATATCATTCAAGAGAAATTAAATTATTGACATATAGCCAAATGTGAAAGCAATGAAATCATGATTCACTCATTTGTGAAATAAGCAATCTAATAAATAATTTAGCCTAAAAAAATTGAAATTGATTAAATGACCCAAAAAGACAGAAGTTAGGTCTGTAGATCTTTTGTATCATTTTAATTTCGTTTTTAATATTCAGAATTATGTAAAAGTAATTAGTATTTTTTTCTTTAATTCGGTGCACAAATACATACTGTAGTATGCTAACATAGATAAATGTTGCAGAGTATAGTAAAACATAACAATAAAGAATTTACGCCTAAAATGATATATTCATTTGCTCCCTTTGAAACGTTACTATAGAAAGAACTTCTTACTTAGTGTATACCAAATTGTTAAACGACTTTATTTTAACTTAGAGTTGATCTTTTTAAACATAAAATGTCTTCAGTATATCTTTCAGCTTAAGGTAATTGATTAGTAAAAACAACCGGCAAATTATGTTTTTTCCGTATGCAATTTTGGCATTCTCCTTTTTTTATGAAAAACCATTGAAGCCTTAAGCTACAGTTAAGAATGCAGCATTGGTTAACGTGAAGACACAACTGCACGCAAATTGTCTTAGTATAACTATGTGTCTATTAGGTAAGAGACCACCAGTTATTTCCCTATAGACTTCTATTATAACATTATGGCTTGTACGGCCTTCCATAAATCGAAACATGTATGTCTAATCACATGTTTTTCAAGAACTATCTTAGTTGCACCAAAATATCGGACGAAAAAACATATGAATAGTGACTCTTTATTTTAAGTAATTTTCGTGTGAATGAGATGACCCCTTGTTTACATCATTTGCATGGCGGGAGATATTCCTGTTATAAACGTTTTTCATTTCAATGCACATAAAATGTAGCAATTTTTCTCAAAATGTATAATGAAATACTGTAAATGAAGTAAAAATCATTTGAAAAAATCATCAGTTTTTGGGTTTGTTTACATGACTGACCTATCAGAATGGACAAACATTACCTTATTCCCAGGTATACACTTACCTCATTCCTAGTAAGTTCACTGTAATCCAAGAAGCACCGATGCCAAGATTCATCAATTTCCATGAACTTTTCTCAGACGACATGGCGTTGGAAATAAATGATTTACATACGATGGACTGTGAGTGATTACAATAGCTCACACCGAGTACCTTTTGTTTAGTTGAGCTAATGTTGTTTGAAAAATGAAGGTCTTTGTCTATTTTCTTTATGTTCGAAATTCTAAGGATTCTACACAGCACATTTATATAAAGGTTGATTAATATTTCTTGTTTTGTTCTTTGGTTTCCTCCTAGATGACTTGCTGGTCACCAATAAGTCTCTTTATCTGTTTTGTTTGTCAGTTGAGCTATCTAGTAAATTATTCGTCTTTTCTAAAAGTGTGTTCCCATTTTCTTAAAAGGAACATAAGGATCTTTTTTATAGCCGCACTTTTCATGGCATCAAACTTGATAAGCATAAAAACTCCTTTACGTAAAAAACTCTGATCTCTTTTACTGATTTAATACCCATCCTATGTAAATGAGTGAAAAGTGTTCGGCAAATGCAGGGCTATTTTCAGATTCTGACCAAGCGTAGTAGCATACAAGTAGTTGTCTCTGGTCTATACTGTGACCCATTATGAACTTCTTTCTGTGAAAAGAAGTGGTTTTTTCTCCAATTCTCTGTTTCCGCGAAAAAGGATGAACCACAATGCCTTCTTTTACAATGTGGCTGCAATAATATTTCTATAAAAAGTCTTATTAAAGAGATGATCCTGTATGAAATAAACCCATAATTTATTGATTCTATTTTTAACCATAGAAGCAGGAAAATATTGTTTTGTGTAATTAAATTATGCTATTATAGCTGATGTATGACTACACGTAAAGTCGGAAAAAACCTATGGCAAATCGTCATGTTAAGAATTTGACCATTACACTCCAAAACTTTTATCTTGTCGTTGTAAAATGAGTAATATCAAAACAATAGAAAGGTGTTTACTGACATACGTAGGTAATGGTAGCAAAAGACTTAAAACTGCTCACCCACATCGTCAAAGTAAGAAAGAGTCTATCTTTTAATAACTGAACTTGTTAGTTAAATGGGATAAATACCGCATCTATACTGATTTTAACATTTCATTTTTCGTCCACAATGTTACCTACTTATCGCTTTAATGTAGTTATGTGAGTTCGGATCAATTATTTTATTACAGCCAATAATTTGATTAAACTCCGATTTTTCACAACTTTAGAATATGTATAGAAAATTTTGGATAAAAAACAGGGTCGTGTGCTTGATTATATACTAGGCTGATTTGAAAATAAAATGGCCCTCACACACGTTTTCATGATGGGAGACTTCGTGAATAGAACTTTTTCTACTATGTAGCTTATAAACAAACTTGTTACAGACGTAAATATACACATCACCTATAATACGGTGAAACAAAACGTATGGGTATGTTTGCTTGATTTTGGATGTTTCCTATGATTAAAGAGCTTTTCATAATTTCAAGCTGATTTTAAGACATTTCATTTTGTATTTGGAGTTATGTATCGTGTCAAACATTTTTTTATCACTCATTTATCCGTAAAACATAGAATAAAGCATGGACCAGGCATACAAAAATGAAAATCATTTTAAGAATTATTGGCAATCTGTGAGTAAATTTATCAAAAGTCAATGTTGGAATCTTTCAAAAAAAAAAGTTTTATTTTTTTGAAAGATAGATTCGGTATTTATCCCATATTATAATATTTTATATTAGTTTTGTATTTTTGTAATTCAGAATGACCTTTTCATAGAGTTGTCTATTAAAGTCACTTGCTGTCTTCCAATTTACTGAAAACAGTAACTTACTGATGTTGATGTAAAATGTTTCTAACAGATAGCATCATTTTTCTATTAAACACACCTGAGTCAATTTGAACATGGAAAAAAGAATAAACAACAAAAACAGAAAAAAACACAACAACAACACAAACACATACACACACGTATTACCAATAGGTATGACACTTACTATTAACATATTATTTACAAGTGTTCACCGTATCACAATACAGAGTGACAAATATATTGGTTATTACATATTACAAAGTATCATTTAAAACTCTTATTTGTCATAGATATGGTTCTGAATTTGCAGTTACAGAAATATATGTTACGCAGAAACTGAACTGAAGGGTCGTCATAAAATGTTGCCTTTCATAAATCCGTTATGCGCATGTTTGTAACTTTTAGCCGGACTTTAAAGATACATCTGACATGTTTTATATGTATATAAGCAAAAATTTTCCCACAGACAGAATTTCTTTAAACATTTGTGTACTGGCTGAGAAACAAGTTTAAACCGGAATTATTATTAAAACTCATAGGTACCGGTGATTGATCTTGAATTATCTATACACAAAAAAAGCATTCTGGCGGTCATGTTTTGTTTTTGATGAATCAGAATAACTTGAACAATCTTGAAAGCGGGTTGGCAAAGAAACGTTTGCATGAAACCATTTCAACATCGAGCTAGCAGTTTCTGTCAAGAAGATTTTCCACTAAATGCATGTAGAGAAAAGTGACAACGCCCGCTAGCGTCCATGGTTTTTGACGATTTGGAGAACAGTCGAACATTTTTTTGAAAATGTTAACCAAAGAACATTTCTATGAAAAATATTATATAAGAGCTAGCATACTTTCAATATTCCCACTACATACGTAAAGCGAGAAGTGACCTCGCCCTCTAGAGGCCATGTTTTTTCCAGCAATTCGGAATAATCGGAAAACCTTCGAGAAGGATTACCATAGGAATATTTCTCTCAAAATGTATCTAAAATCTACAAGTGGTTTCTAAAAAGAATGTTTTATGTCGTTCCATAGCAACAAGAGTTCTGTATGGAATTAAATTCTTTGGAAATCTTTTGGTAGAAGTCCATCCAAAGAACATCTAAACACTACATATTCATGATCTGTTTTCAACATGATAATATATTTTTGTCATGTAAGGTTTGCTATATGAAATATTATATGGAAGAAAACAGACATAACCGTTAGATTAATATTTTGTAGATTTTAAATATTTCGTCTGCGCTCGTAAAGCCCAAGAAAAATATTAATCGCCCTGCTTCAATTTTCTTATGTGTGCATGGTATATTTTTTGTAGTGTAAATGTTTCAACAAAACGGACTTGAATAAACACCCATGATCCACTGTGAATATAAAGATATCAAACTGGTTTTTTACCTTAAAGTAATGAAATTACTAGAAATTAAATTCTAATCAACTGCTGTCAATGTCCGTTTGATTTAATCAATAGTATGTTATCTGAACCTATATTTATATCTTACAAATCTTGTGACACATATGCACATGTAAGATAAAATGAAAGGTTTTTACTTTTATGTCACTATACATGACTTCTTATTCTCCTGAGACCGTCTCCTCTGCTCTTGCGTACTATATTCCCTTTCTTGCCATTCTTCTTGTCGAAATTCTTCTTTGGCCTTTAATCGAGCGATCTTTTTGTGATCCTTTTCACGGGCATAACGTAACGCAGAAAGTTCTTTCCTTAATTTTGCAGTTTCTCTTTTCCCCCGTTCTCTTTCCTCTTTCCGCATGTTTTCCATCTCGTTTTGTATCGTTTGTTTTGGAGGTCAAGCTCTGCTTTAAATTTATTTTCGTTTTCTTCTTGCATTTTTACGAAATCCTGTTTAATGGTCTCTAGTTGTATTGTGATTGTTTCTGAATGAAATATGTCACAACATCAAAATACTTTAGTCTACTTTCTTAAACCATGCAATACACATGTACCTGTACATACAATGATATTTATCTCAGAAAAAAATCCGCAAAATTAATTGTGTCACTAAATCATGTACATGCAATTGAACATGATGAGAAAATTTTTAATTTACTCGAAAGAAATAATATTTACAATTAAGTGAAGAATAAATGATCAAATATTTTGTTGAGATACAATGATTACGAATTGTGTACCATTGTTGAATGTATTATACAATTATAAAACTTCGTTTTTATTTTCTAAAACGCACGATAACATAAAATATATGTCTTTCATTTTGATTTTACGAAATGTAAAATGTTTTCCATTAATTTGAAATTTATGACAACAAATGTATTTTGTATTTTTAAAAATGGTTTGACGAGAAGTACATTTTGTAAGACTATTTGTGCACTAAGAAGTAAGCCATAAACTAGAAAAAACACGTTGCTAATGTTCAGTGAACTTTCAGTGCAATCTTTTTGCCATATATACGAGGGTTGTCGCAGAAAATCGCGAACTTCTTTTCTTATTTTGAAAATAAGGGACGCATAAAATAATTTTATCTGATGTTATTTCAATGATTATCAGACAGGACTATAGAGTTAAAACAAAAGTTGTCATATTATTTTTCAAGTAATGGTCATTGCAGTCATTGCTAGTCGGCGCACACTCAGTTTTCCTCCTACAAAAAGGAGCGGATTCCCTTTAAATTCATGAAACTTACCGAATATACATCTAACAAGATGTTAATTTATATCGTCGTCAACAGGAACGTGTGGCGTATAATTATGTTGTGTTTCAAGTTTCTGACGTCAATTTTGTTAAATAAGTGATGTAATTTTGAAAGTAACGGTAGCAAGCACTTTCAGAAATGACGATTTTGCGGCGCAGGAAGTATTAAAGTATCATGTCGCCCTCTCTTTGAATCACTCGCCCAGTCTTCCTTTAAACGTTTGTTCCTAGTAAAGACAAGTGTCCTGCTAACATTTATCTGATTTCCAGAACTGTCTACTGTCTATTTCTCGTTTTGTTTTGGAAGGTGTCATACTACGATCTACACAATATTTGGTTAACACTTTCTGTGTCGCGAACTTATCTGACGTCGCCATTTCTAAAAGTGCATGCGACTTTTACTATCAAAATTAGGCACTATTCTAAGATTAGTGACGTCAGAAACTAGAAACGCAAAATAATTACGCGCCACACGTTGCCGTTAATGGCGATATAATTTTTTGTCCTGTTAGATGTATATCATGTAAGTGACATGTATTTTAAAGGAAGCCGCTGAGCTTGAGCCGACTAGCAATGACTGTCGTCCATTATTTGAAAAATACGCAACCAATATGACAGATATTTAGTTTTAAACTCTATAATCTTGTTGAATATGCATTGAAATCATTTAACACATCGTCTCTTATTTTTGAAATAACAAAAAAGTTCGCGATTTTCTTGGAAAACCCTGGTATATATGCAAAAAATGAAGTTATTATCTATTTATATACGTATATTGGCAATAAAGTACAATTAAACTAAACATGTGCAAAGTCAGGAGTGCAATATGTATCTTTTATTTTTCTGTTCGAATATATTTTGTCTTCATCCATTATCATTTTGCTTTCAGACAGCATTTTATTTTCAAACTCGGTTTGAGCTCGATGTCTCTGCAAGGGGAAGAATATATTAACTTGTTATCAAAATTATTAGATTTGCACGGCTGTACATATGAACAGTCAGTATTGGTTAACCTAATCGAAACGATCCCCTCAAAGATACACCTTCACAACAGCATTTCTCAGAATACAACTGTAAAAAGGAAGCTCTTACATGACTCAGTGCTGTGAAAATGTCTACAGAAAAGAAATCGGACAAGCATTGTTTTTTTTATATGTTTGAACGCCTGATCGTCTAACCTTCTGTCACAAATTCGTGTCTGCTGTATACATGTTTTCTGTTTTATCAACAATTTTTATAATAATGAAATGACGTACAATACATATCTTTTGGTCATTCCAATTCAAGGACAAGGTCGCACAGTGAGATTTAAAATCAACTCTAGGGTTTAATTCGTTTCGTTATAGCTTTGTATATTTTAGCCCTTGGATGGATTTCTAGATTTCTCATTACAAATTTTAACCTTGATGCGACGACGTGCGGAATTCAATTTACAGTCTTGTCGGTTTAAGGATTAAGCCATACGATAAGATCAAAGATTAAACAGACGATTTTCAATTTCTTGCGTCAAAAATTTACAAGAAAGAGACGACGTGCAGAACGTCACGTTTGAGCATGTAGTTTCAGAATGAGATCAAAGGTTAAATAGAATCATTTCATGTATGTCCTACAGTGCAAGTGCAATGCAGCTACAAAACGCCATGTTTTACCAAAGTCACGGCTGCTAATCGCAAATTCGAGAACCACTGGTGCTCCTTCGCTTCGATGGAATTGCGGCACTACCGGCGAACGATTTGCGCACATAAAAGTCGATCACTCACTTTTCCTCAAATTATTCTATTTTAAATAGGAGTATCAAAAATCGGGTTTTGTTGTCCGACCTGTATATAAACAAAGACTTATCCTTGAAAATATTTTATGTGCTAGAGTAGTGCGAGAACAAGTGAGGTAAGATGAAATTCTGCAGATCAAAATATCGTGCAATGCTATCTGAATGTTGTACTTAAATGTTTATTGCTTGCTGTTCTTTCCATTCCAAAGGAAAATATAACAAACACATCCCATTTTGTACATGTATACATAATCTAACTTAAAATCGTATTTTCCTTACACGACAGGAATATATCATAATGTGAAAGGTGCATCAAATGCGGCACCGTAGACAGAATCTCACATATACGTTAGGTGAAATAGTCTTCGTTTGCAGTGTCTTAAAATGCTTATTTTATGACAATAATTTACTTACTCTTTCAGATTACGGAAGCGACAGGCGTTTGTCAATACAAGCCAAACGAAAGATGCAGTACGACAAAGTTTTCTCACACGTCTCAATGTGCGTTACTGGAGCTCGCCAATATAAATGTTACAACAGGTTTTCGTGACTTTAGACGGCAGAGAATAATGATATAAATGATGATTTTATGTATCCTTTATGAACATCAATAAACTATTGTTTTTATTTTGAAAATCAATTTAATTTTTTCTAGGGGGCGTGAGAGGTGTTGCACATTTCATCTTCTTGGTTGCATTCTTTGCTTCCAAAAGATC
>NW_026461079.1:0-77205 GCF_021730395.1 Mercenaria mercenaria | reverse complement strand
ATTCTGAAAATTTTGAGATGAATCTATGTATTAATAAATCGTTTTAATCACCGCGAATCCTGTGTACCGTCGCTAAATTACGCGTAAGTTTTTCTCTGAAGTTAAAATTTACCTGTTTACTGTACCTGTTGTTTAGTTTACCCACTATTGACTAGAAAAACATTTCAGTCAAGTTTTTGTTTTTATATAAAAAAACAAAAAAAGGGAAAAAAAACTCATAAAAAAAAAAACAAGAGCCCAAGTAGCCTAATCGCCTCAACTGAAGCAAAATGTAGACCTAATTAGATCTTGCATGTGACAAAAGTATTACAATTAAAATAGAATTTTAAACAAGAGCCGTCCGTAAAGACCGCACGCCTCCACTATTCGAGCTATTTGACAGTACAAAATAAATGATATATATCAATAAGAAACCTCTACTTAAAATGAAGATACACTTAAGGGCATAATTCTGTCAAGAACACAAACTACAGATTTATTTGATTGTTCCAGACATGCAGATGACGAAGGTAAAGATATTTTAGTATCAAGTCATTACTTTATAAAGTATACAATGTTATGCCCAGAAAACAAAATTCGTCAAAAACTTAGGTAATTAACGGCCAAATTTTTTGTCAAAAATAACAAACCAGAGTGAGGGGGTGGAAAAATTGTAACCACACATGCAGATGAGATGATAAAGATACATCTTAATTTCAAATTTCATCATTATGTTGTAGTAAAGTTAGAACCACAGAGCGAAGACTGGCAAAAAATCTTTAAAATGAAAGGGGCAATTTCTGTAAAAAACTACAATCAGAGCTAAATGAGAATGTAACTAACACATGCATGTGATAATAATAAGAATATTTTAATTTCAAGCAGCTAAACGATATTCCTTAAAGAAACGGAACTTTTCGAAAAATACAACATGAAAAAATTCATGTCATAAACAACGTTTTGATCCTTGACCTTGCGGGTATAAATGGACCACAAAGCCCCCTGCACAGTCTTTTCTGTTTGTATGCTGGAACAATGCTTTATATGAAACTTACAGTACAGATATAATTACAGTAACAAAGACATGACAGAAAATACAAAAGTTGCCGAACACCTAACCTTAAAAAAAATCTACGTATAAACACCTGGTGACCTTAGACTTTGGTATAAGGGCGCAGCTGTTTTATGCTGTGTGCATATCCTATATGTTTATGTGAAGATACAGTAAGAAAAAAAGGTTTAAAAAAAAAAACAGTAACACAGTATTTGACAGGAAAACAAAGCTGTCAAAACATTTACCTTAACAATAACCTAATTATAAAACCTTGGTGAACTTGACCTTAAGTATAATGGTCATTCCCTGCACATTATTGCTTTATGCCGGACAATGATTATGTGAAGTTACAGTAAGATGTAAGCGCAATAGTTTACAAAAGATATGACCAAGAAAAACAAATGGTGGCAGAAAAACTTTAATCTTAAAAATAACCCAAGTACCAACACCTATGGGAACTTTGTCCCATATGTATACCGGCCCAGCCCTTGCACATAGTTGCTTGTGTCTGACAATGTTT
This sequence comes from Mercenaria mercenaria, assembly GCF_021730395.1. Taxonomy (NCBI): domain Eukaryota; kingdom Metazoa; phylum Mollusca; class Bivalvia; order Venerida; family Veneridae; genus Mercenaria; species Mercenaria mercenaria. The sequence continues at coordinate 75,652 of NW_026461079.1, read as the reverse complement.
ATGTGAAGTTACACGTAAATTAATATGCAATAGCAACAAGATATGACAGAAAAACAAAGATTGTCAAAAACTTTAGCCTTATAAAAACCTAAATATAACACTTGCAGACCTTGTCCTTATTATAATTCCCTGCCCCTGCATATACTATTACTTTGCTTGTATACAGCTGGACACAATGTTATGTAAGTTACAGTAAAAATCAATAACATATAAGCAATATAACAAAGATAGGATTATACCCTTTTCTAGTATGATGTCAGATTGAGACACTGCACAAGATACCATTTGCATATATCTTTAATTATGCTGCCAGACCATACAGTGCGCAGAAGTGGAATTGAGCACACACATACTGTAACAACAAACACACAAATGCATCAAATATACATCAACCTACAAATCTGATAATAAACTTTTTAAGTCAATAACCAAATGTTAATATTCAGCAGTCAAAACAAATCTATTTACTCAAGACAATAAATGGAGTTACAGAACTTACCACTGAGTATAGATTTTTAATATTAACAGCCCTGTAATCAAGTAAGCTTTAAAACAGATTTATTTTTCAGTTTTCACTGAGAGACTTTTTTGTCCTCTTAATTCAACTAGACTTTTCTCAGATAAAATTACTATTTTAGGTATATTTTAAACATGAGCAAGAGCTAATCTTTAAAGATGAAAATATTCTTACAAAAACATACCCGAAAATACCATCCATACAACTAGTCGTACCTATTACAGTAGAGCAATTACTTTTAAACTCTGGTTATGAACACATGTCACAAGGTTAGTATAATGCAGTCAACCGGAATTCGAACCCAGGCCTCGGAATAACTTTCAGATATTCGACCAACTGAGGCTATCCAGCTGCCTACACACTTTCTCCCCCCGTTTAAATAAATATTCAACGTCCTAATACCGTAACATATTTCCCCACCATTTTTGAAATATTGTCCTTAAATTTCTTTTTCATAACACTCTATAGGACACCAGCACATATTTATGCCAATCGCGCCAGGCATATAATATTATCGTATGTTTTTGACAACACACACAAAAGTAGTCAACATCGACCTTAAGCTTTTTGCGAAGAAAAAGAAAATGAAGTAAAAATGCTACAGCTTGAAACGCAAGCCATATTTTGATTCGTTCAATATCCAGGGGTCACGCGCAGGAGGTCACCCCATCACAGACACTCATGGCGAAACAAATGAAACTAAAATTACATGGCTTTAGTACGCATGCACAGCTTTCATCTACTAAAATGATATTGAGCTCAGATACCCACAAATCCCAAATCAGGTCCGTCACGGACCAAGGGTACACCTGATAATTTTTTGAACTTCAATCAAATCGTTCAAAGGTTTAGTTTTGATGTTTCTGAGAGTGTCCTGTATACATTATGCCTTGGATTTAAGATATAAACCATATTTGAGAATTGCATAGACCGACCAATACATTTCAGAAATATTTTCAAATGGAATGGTGTGGAATAAATTCGATCTATGGAACGTGAAAGGGTCATCAGAAACCGCTATATGTTTATTACTTTAAGAGGCATGCGGACAGGATAAGGCCAATAGCCCCAAGAACGATAGGAATAGAAAAATACACATCATTTAAGAGCAACACTGTAATAAAACCCCCACATCCAAGTATAACAGATTCAAAAGCAAACAATATGATCAAAAAATCACATAAACAACTAAAAAAGTCGTAAATATTACTCCTTTCTCTTCTGAGGAGAAGGTACACGATTGACAGGTACACACATCTGGTCATACAATATTCAATAACAAGCACTAGTCAAAAATACAAGCATGGAACAGTACCAACCATCAAAATGCCTTCCGGTAGACATTGACAAGACAGGCAGAAAAGCACGAATTGGTCGACTTATTTTTGGGGTATATTATAACCCTAAAAGTACGTACTTTCTAGTTCTTTGAAAACATGTCCCCCCAAAAGGCAAAAATACTCAGTGTCGAAATTGAAACGTCACAAATTTATGTGCAGTTAATAAAAAATAAAACCCAATGAGTGTTTTCAAAGGAGCTGATTGACTGTGAATTTTTTCTAACACACAGTAGACACTAGATAAATTTTTTCGGCCCATCTATCTTACTCAACATATATTTTTGTGACGAGTAAAATGGTAATATCATCTGAAATTGACTACAAAGTAATTTAACTCTCAAATTTATAAATGTGCAAAAAAAAACAACAACAGAAATCACGTTTTCATAATGCGCTAGATATATGGGTGTAACACCCATCGCATTTGTTTGCAGTTTAGTTTCTAATCATCATTTATAGTTAATTTGCTTCTTTTTTCCCTCTCTTGCTTGGCTTCACACTCACTACCGCATTGTTTCACTAATTCATTCTTCGAAAGAAGACATTTTTTGGTTATTCCACACTGGAAGTTGATATTTTACATCAACACACACGTAAAAAGTCCACTACCGACCATCAGTATTAATACCCAACTATTTGATAAACACAGACATTGATTGTAAAAAAAGATTAAACCCTAGTTTATAGAGTATACCCATCAATGCGTGTTTATGTTCAGATGGGGAGAATTATAATTATTAATACTGACTAGTGCACATGTTCACATAACGCATCCAGACATTCAGATTATGTATACCGCCATAAAAAGTCATTGCGAGCATTTCAGTTTATTTCATATAGATCTATTTTTGAAATGCTTAAAAATTACAAAATGCTTATAAGCATTATTACCACATGAGCTAGACCATAACAAATATTTAACATATCTAGCCTATAAGTAAAATATTGGTTATGTGTCTACACCTGTGCAATACTTTCAAAGCGTAATATACACTTTTTTATATCTGATCTGTTAATTACAGTGTGTGCTCAACGGGGTGAAGTTCTGTAAAACAGCTTCCCTTGACCAGTGTTGACACTTTAGCTGTTTAGAGTAATATAGATCTACGCCCCTGTTGTTAGCACTGGTATCACTATTTGAAGGCTTAGCATCATGAAAAATGGAATACATACACTTAAAAAGTAAAATGAGGTACAGTACCTACCGCAGAACTAGTAAAACCAACATGAATATTTCACATTTTCAACAACTGATGACAACACCTTCGTTGACAGCAAATGGTGTAAAATTATTAAAGGGAAGTCACCACTGTTAGTCAATTTGATTGTATTTACATTTGCGCGCTTGTATTAAAAATCTTTCAAATGCGCGAAATTATGTGAGATACACTGAAGCTATATTTTATATTTGTGTTTATCATACTGTACATAGTGCTCAATAAAATCAAGCGTAACTTTAGTTACATTTCAACACTTACTTATGGAATGCGAATCCAAATTCTTGGCGATATAGAATTTCAGGGTCGCCGCTTTGATAAGCAGTGGAACTGCCGTCTTTTTATGACGTAGACAATATCTACTATATCCTGTCTACACTACTTTCCGGGTATACTGTTTACAAAAAAAAATCTTTACGGAAATGATCAAAAAGATAAATTTCAAATCAAAAATAAAATTTGAGAGAAATATCATATATCTTTCAAACTAGAACAGTAAGCCGATGAACACTTTAATCCATTGCACACTGAGCATGCGTATTTAAACTGCTCGGTTTTGCACGCTGGGCATGCGCATTTAACCTTCTCGGTTTGGCACGCTGGGCATGCGCAGGGGAACATTTATTTGCGCGGCAGCGCACGCTGCACGCTGAGCATGCGCAATAACTATTTCTCGTTTATGCACGCGTTTCTAACCGTGCAACACGTTTCACGTTTCGCCCTCAACACGCGAGTTGCTCGCGTTATCACGCAAACTCGGGGAACAAACTCGCAGGCGCCACTGTATCTAGATGATTTTCTATTCTAACAGACTGTTTCGCAGTGGTATTAATAAAGGACTTTGAGAAATAAGACCATTTCAAAGGTTACTTCTTCATACTGTAAATTTTAGGTTAAATATTTTTATTTTATTCTCTGGTATTTTAGGTGCCGAATCTTATAATAAAATGTACATAAAATAAGTACATTTTGCGTATTTTTCAAGCATAAGCCTTATGCGTAAAAGCAATGTTGAAATATATGTATTTGAACTGATTTTAGAAACATGATGCCATGTTTTATTAGTAAAAAAGCGTTTTGAATCTTAAAAAACTGCAAATATACAGAGTTATCTCCCCTTTATATTCTCAAATTTCGCAAGAGCTTTTGTTTTGCAGGCCCAATTTTTCTGATCCGCGAGACTTTGCACTTTCATAATATGTATAGAAACTGACTATAGTATGACCGGACAGGTAAATCCTGTTTCTAGGCACTTTTCGCACTTTTGGCTCCCTGGCTATAGCCAAGTTCCATAACTACACATCAATGTTTGATACGGGTATATGTTTTGGTGATACAAGGTCGAACTTTATTGAAATTCTTTTTGACGTCGTCCAGATAGGTAGATTTTCTAAGGTCGAACACTACCTTATGACCTTGTACGACCTGCCCTGACCCCTCGGGCTATACTAGGTACACAAACAGGGTTTCAATCTTTAGCTAGGACCTGTGCCTACAAGACCATGTGTAATAGCTGTATATATATCATGGTCATAGGGGTTCGAGCCAGGTTTAAACCTTTTTAGACATGGTCAAAATTGACTTATTTTGCAAGTTTGAACACTTCGTCGCTGTGTTTTTCACGAGGTGAAAATGGACGTTGCACCGGAGATAGAGCAGTAATTATTTTACGGCGACCTCTGTCGTAATAATGAGGACTGGTTCTCGGCTTGTTTTAACGTCAAATTATTATGAGAACAATGGTATTTTGTTGCAGCCGTTAGAATAAGGACGATTTTGTTTGATAATCTACATTTCATTGTGCGAATGATGTTCGTTTTTATCAAACACATAGATAAGATCTTATATATGCCTTTGTTTTTTAAAGTACTGTTTATGTATCTAAATATAAATAATATTGTTTTGAAAACAATAAAAATATAACAAGAAATTGAACTTTACAACTGTAAAACAATCAACTCATTGATGACAATTTGAATTAAAATATTTATAATTGAATTTTTTTTATTAAACTATATAAATTTATAACTGAATCATTTTAACTTTTCATTAACAACACTCGCTAGTGTCATTATTAAAATGATATAATGTTAATGTACATACACATAGGGATAATGCAATTAAATCAAATATCAACTAATGAAGTGTGTGAAATGTGGGATATCCCCTTCCATATTCTGTACGCCCAAACGGAGGTCGCCAAAACTAGGCGTTCAAAAATCAAATGACAAATTTTTGCTGTCGCAGATGGCTTGGATTGTCTTTGTTTATTTCGTTCATATCGCATAAAGTAAGTGTATCTTTAATTTACGTATTGTCTAAGAGGTACTGTTTACGTAGATACCAAACACGCCTGATAAAACTCATTCATACACTCAATTTCAGGTCAAATCACGTGTTAATATTTGATCGATTTTGTAATAAAACTATCATTTCTTTGAAATAAATGCATCTTCAGCTTTTTTCATATAGGTTAATGTTTATTAAACCGCGCGACCAATTTATTTGATAAATGCGTACTTATATGCTCTATCCTGCATAGTGTTTGGAATTATTTTTTGTAATAATTGACTAGATTCTTTACACTAACGCGTCCTTCATGTACTCGTTACGTGGCACAACTCGGTGTCTGATACATTTCCGGCTTCTCAGAGACTTGTTCGGACTTAACGACGGGGACTTTATCATCATCACAGAGGAAGCAGTTGCCGTCGGCGCGGTAACTGACAATTTCAGTTTATTTTAATATCTGGCTTAAGAGCACTGCTGATATCATTCAAAATCAAGCAGATCGAAGCTAACATCCAGGTCTTTCTCGTTTTTGTAAATATTTCAGTATTTTCTACAGATCACAAATTAAAAATGACCCGGCTCCTAGTGATTACATCAGCTGTTCTTCATGTACAAGTTCAACTAATTTGTATAAAGCTACCATCACCTTGGAATATAGGTGAGCGGGACTCGTTTTAATGAGACACTGAGTCTACCAGGTAATCATGCAGACAGCGCTTGTGTCTGTAGGCGGAGTTTAAATTTGTAAAACAAAACATAACATAACATAAAACATTAAGTAAAACACATTGGGTGACCGTCACCTTAGGTAAAATGGACATAGTCCCTGCATAAAAAAGGCTTTGTTTGTATACTGCACAATGTTTATGTGAGGTATAAGGACATCGTTGGCGAAGTAGACCAATATTTTCTATAGAGGTCATTCCCTTTTGGACAACACATTTGGTCTTATATCACATGTGCTATTACTGTTCATGTTCTATTTTATAGAAGATATCAAACTTCTTTTTCAGAAGTATTTTGTCATTACTTTTATTATCATTGTGCGTCTAACATATTCGTCCAGGTATTCCGGGAGTTGAAAGTGTTATAAACCATATACATTTCAAAAACATGTAAACATTGCAAAATGAAAGTGAAAGTAGAGTTGTTAAATTGACAAAAAACTGCAGTATTTCAACAAATATAAAAGTAAACTACTTTTCATTTCCCGGAGTACCTAGATAAGTATGTAAGACACACAACAAAATAAACTTAGAGAAAAAATATGTTTGAAAAAGACGTTTGCTATTTTGTACAAAATACAATGCGGACAGTTGAAATGTATGTTTTGTAAGACAAAATACATATTACCAAACAAGGTGACCTCTATAGAAAGTATTTTCTACTTCTTCTGAATAACTCCACATATATATATATATATATATATATATATATATCGTAAAATTATACAATGACTTCACACGCTCGCTTAGTTTTTCTTAAATTTTAATATAAAAGTCACAAACTAGTTTCGCCGTGAATGGCTCATCAGTGTGTCTAAATATATAACAACACGACAAATATATGTTATGGATATTATGTGTCTGTCGGGTATAATTTCCAAAATAAAATTTTACCCAAGGAGTGGTCTCAAACGCTTTACATGAACCTTAATGCTGAGCGCTAAGCGAGGAAGCTACTAGTACCATTTTTTACGTCTTTGGTATGACGCGGCCGGGATCGAACCCACGACCTCCCGCACTCGAAACAGACGCTCTACCACTAGACTACCGAGGTGGTAGTATTACGGAACATATCTTCAAGCTTTATAGCTGATTAATATTATGAATGACCCTACAAGAGCAACACGTTGAGCAACGCATATAAATGATTTCATAATACTCAATAAAGGGCAAAAGGTCAAAGTACCCTTTAAACTCTATATACACGTACCTAATATCTCGGGGTTTTAATGACTATTACTTTGCTATAACACACAGTGTATAGCCTCTCTGTACGCCTAAACGAAAGTCGCCAAAAACTAGGCTTTCACTTTCGTTTTTTTTCTTCAAATTTTTGGAAGCTGTCGGAAGTAAGTATTTTATGTTCTTCACTGGTTATTTGAAATAAATATTCTTGTTGTGTATATTTTGTTGTGTATGATATATGTCTCTACAACACAGTCGTTAAATAGACATTAACGCTTGAAATTAAAACATAATTTACAAAAAAAAACACAGATGGTCAAAGCAAAAGACGAAACATTCAGGCTAAAAATGCCCATTATTTTTGAACTGGGAAAGAAATGCGTGTCAGAACTGCTACTAACCGTTTCATTATCAATCCATGCACATGATTTTATACCTACAAATAAGTATTTACAATCCTGAATAATTGAAATATTGTTTAATCCAACAATCAAAACTGTTCCACTATTCGCTAAAATACTGTACGCCTATTCAATAAGTGTTTGGGTTTATAAGCTCCATACACTGTATTCAATAAAATAATAAATATAATATTTGTATTGTATTTTACTTGTGACAGTCAAACAGTATTAATTGGTCTAGTTCGCCAACGATATTCTTGTCTTGGACAAGAAACAGAATCTGTATGCGTCTTTCCGCTAACATGCAAGAAAAAAATATATATTTTTTCCGCTCAGTTTGACAGGACACTTTGTTTTATTCAGTTATTTTTTATTGCTTTGTATTTTTAGCTCCACTATTCGGAGAAAAGGGGTGCTTTTCTACTCGCCCCGGCTTCGGCTTTGGCTTTCTTGGTTAATGGTTTTCGGCAACATTTGTTTTTCTGTCACATCGTTTTTACTTTTGCTTGTACCTTACCGTAACTTCACATAAACATTGATTGTACAGCATACAAACAAAGCCTTTTTTATGCAGGGACTATGTCCATTTTACCCAAGGTGAAGGTCACCCAATGTGTTATACTTAATGTTTTAAATTATTTTTTGTTTTTTAAATTCAAACTCCGCCTACAGACACACGGGCTGTCTGTATGATTACCTGGTAGAGTCAAAGTGTGTCTCATTAAAACGAGTCCCGCTCATCTGTATTATAAATATGTTCCTAACTGTAAAGAATCTAATCATTATTACAAAAAATAATTCCAAACACTATGCAGGTTAGAGCATATAAGTACGCATTTATCAAATAAATTGGTCGCGCGGCTTAATAAACACTAACTTACACGTAAAAGCTCAAGATGCATTTATTTCAAAGAATTGATAGTTTTATTACAAAATCGATCAAATATCAACACGTGATGTGACTTGAAATTGAGTGTATGAATGAGTTTTATCAGGCGTGTTTGGTATCTACGTAAACAGTAGCTCTTAGACAATACGTAAATTAAAACTACACTTACGTTATGCGATATTAACGAAATAAACAAAGAAAATCCAAGTCATCTGCAACAGCAAAAATTTGTGTTTTGATTTTTGAACGCCTAGTTTTTGGCGACCTCCGTTTGGGCGTTCAGGATATGGAATGGATATCCGCCATTTCACACATTTCATTAGTTGATATTTCATTATGCCAATTTATTTCCAATGTTGATTTTTATAATTGCATTATCCCTATTTGTATATACATTAACATTATATCATTTTAATAATGACACTAGTGAGTGTTGTTAATGAAATGTTAAAATGACTCAGTTAAAATAACATAATTTGTATTTACATACATAAACAGTACTTTAAAAAAAACAGAGGCATAAATAAGATCTTATCTATGTGTTTGATAAAAACGAACATCACTCGCACAATGAAATGTAGATTATCAAACATATAATCGTCCTTATTATAATGACTGCAACAAAATACCATTGTTCTCATAATAATGTTGACGTTAAAAAACAAGCCGAGGACCAATCTTCATTATTACGACAGAGGTCGCCGTATAATTATTACTGCTCCCTCTCCAGTGCAACGTCCATTTTCACCTCGTGAAAAACACAGCGACGAAGTGTTGCAAAATAAGACAATTTTAACCATGTCTGAAAAGGTTTAAACCTGGCTCGAACCCCTATGACCATAATATATATACAACTTTTACACATGGTCTTGTAGGCACAGGTCCTAGCTAAAGATTGAGACCCCGTTTGGGTACCTAGTATAGCCCGAGGGGTCAGGGCAAGTCGTACAAGGTTACAAGGTAGTGTTCGACCTTAGAAAAAATCTACTTATTTGGACTACGTCAAAAAGAATTTCAATAAAGTTCGACCTTGTATCACCAAAACATATACCCGTATCAAACATTGATGTGCAGTTATGGAATCTGGCTAAGGACTGACACCATGTTTGAGTACAATGGATAGCCTTAGGGGTCAGGGCGGGTCGTATAAGAACACTATTTGGTCTTCTAACTTGGTATTTGACCATGTTTAAAAGGTTATCGACCGGATCTGAGCCCTATGCCAAAGAAATATACATATATTATACATGGTCATATAAATATTTGTCCTGGCTATCGAAAGAGACCAAGTTTGAGTATCTCATATACCCATAAGGGTATATGCAGGCCATTTAAGGTCACCGGGTAGTGTTTAAATTTAGGAAATATATCAATTTTGACCATGTCTGAAAGGCTTTAAACCCGGTTCGAACCCCTATGACCATGATATATACATGTATCATACATGATCGGGAAGGTATGTACGGTCGAATAAAGACACCGTTTTGTCTTCCAACTTCGTATTTTGAACATGACTAAGAGATTTTCGACCGGATTCGAGCCTTTATGCCAAAGAAATACACATATATTCTACATGGTTGTGTAGGTGTTAGTCCTAGCTATTGACTGTGACCATGCTTCAGTACTTAGGATAAACCGAGAGGCCAGGGCATGTCATATATGGCTACAGGTATGCATGCAACATAGAAAATACGGCTTTGTACCATGTTGTATCCCGTTTGGTCAAAACATGTAGCACTTTTATGCATCGTCGACTAGGTATGGGTCCTGGCTACAAAGAAACACGATGTTTGAGTACCTAAGTTGGTTATGGGTGTCAGGAGGTCATGAAAATATGACTCTCCGACAAGGTCCATCTCTCAATTTAATATATGAAGAATGCATATTTTCACGAAAAATTGTAAATTTTGAGACGGTTCAACGAAAAAACCGTCGTTGGTAAATATATACAAATTACATATTTTTTTAGACAATGTTCAGATTTATGATATAAAAGTTATTTCATTAAAATATCTTGTGTTTGGAACATTCTGCAACGCCAGTAAACACAAATACGGTATAGACTTTATGTTTATTAATTACCACCGATTTCCAGTAGTACAGATGGCGGGAACAAAACAAATGGGGGCAACTCCCCACACACAATGCGTACGACTACTAAATGTTCACACTATACATATAGTGGCGTGACTCCTATTTCTTTCACTAAAAATAAAGTTGCACAAGTAATGATATCCAATTAAATGGTCAACTATATCAAATTATAGCATCTTCTAACTAAATGGTCAGTTTTAAGCAAAATTAACATTTTGAAAATAATAACATGTTAAATCAAAAGGCATAATAACTGTATATTAATATTCATACTAACTAATAAAAATGTGCAAACATTACATACATATTATCATGTCGTATTAAGACAACTCATAGTCATTGAGATAACTTCGATGTTTTCGTGACCTTCGTGGTCTTTCGTTTGTATTACTTTCAGAGAGTTCAACATTAGAATCACTACAGACTTGATCAGATTCGTCAACAATTTCCATAGACGATTCCATAGACAATAAATCACTTCATTTTGTATAGTATCATATGCATTCATATGCCGGACAAGAAAGAGTGTCTGGAATGTTAATAATTGGTGGTACCGTGCCTTCAGGTTCATTAAGATCATCTTTACTTTCATATTTCACTTGATTGGTTATACACTCACTAAACTGACTTTAAACTCTGTAACACTGACTAAGTTTTATTTCATAAGATGTTGCTCTTAAGTATGAACCAGGAAAATTTCTTAATGTAACATCATGGGTTTTCAATAAAGACGATTAGATATCTGTCCCGACCCTTGAGCTTACTTTTCTCAGAAACAAGGTAAACGATATCGCCAACTGATAACTCTTGACATGTCTATGGCTTAGCTCCCTTCATTTTTGATTTTTGACTGTATGGATGATTATGGAGACGGTTTTCACAATGACTTAGAATATCATCTCTATCTGAGATTGGTAACTGTTCATTTGTAAACTGGTTTCGTTGAGTCCACAGTTCACGTGATGATAAACCACAATTACGAATGCGTGAATTCAGTCTTGCGATAACAACTGAAAGACCCAATTCTGAAACGGGCCACCAGATGGATCATGGCGGAGTAGCTCATTTTCAAATTCAAGAATTTCTGCTACAGGATTTTTATTAGCATTTTTCATGCAACCAAATTCAAGCACAATTCGAAGGGATTTGAGTGTTTCGTCATCTCGCAAGGCTACAAACCCTGGAGATGCGTCACATCGGATAACAGCATATGGACACTCAAGTGGATGTAACCCGAGGATTGGCTTCAACATAGCATTCTGGAGTGCATCATGTTTTTCATTTTCAATTTTACAAGCTGCGGTACAAGAGCTCACAGTTCCACGAAGCACAAGTATCAGTTGTTTATTCCGTTTTACAACATCAGCCGCGAAAGAAATTCCAACAACCTCTGGTGGAGGTGTCGTTGACTGTTCATTCAGTGTAGTCGGATACTTCTTCAATGATGCACAGGTATGTCATGATTCACAGACGCGAGCAATGGCTTTATTCATGTCCAGAGAATAAAAGTGCCTTTTTCATTACAAGTTGCATTTGATGTTTGGTTGGATAATTCAGCTTTAGAAGAAGGGCTGTCACAAGTCCATCAATGAATGAGCGCGGTACAACTACGAGGTCATTGTAGGGTGTAAGCGGATCATTTTTCGGTACCACCAATAGATTATCCTTTGCGAATGAGACCACACTAAGATTAACGTTTAAAATCTTTAATATTAGTCAATTGTTTTGAAGGACGAGTGCCTTGTTTAAGATGAGCATGAGTTCTGCAAAGATCCAGGCATTCAGACTAGATATCCGACCATGCTGAACGCGTAGTGAACGGTAAATTGGACAAATTATTCAAAATGTCATTCATCTGAACCGATCTAACAACAGAATCTTCTGTTTCAATTATAAAAGAGCAGATCTGACAGTGTGGTTCTGTGCAGTCTGGGCACTGCGACTTGCGAAGTCTGATGGTATGTTCGCGGTTCCTAATGTTAAGGCTGTACCGGCTAATAAACGACAAAAACGATGTCAATCTAGGGCTGGCAGAAAACTTTCCACGGTATAGTTTCTCAACAGCCTGAACGCATGGCTTGCTATCTGTCAAAATACATGACATGTTTAGACTGAGTAATATATGGACTGAAATGTTTGATTTCAGCGGCAATCGCGAGTGCTTCAATTTCGCAAGGGAGCCACATAATTTGGTGCTTTCTTAACTTAGAGCTGAAGAAGCCGGCTAGTGAAAGTTTGTCGTTTCTTGTCGCATAAAGAGTTGCCCCTATGCCGCGTCTGACAACAGATCCATCAGTAACAATCCATAATTGGTCTGAAGCCCTAGGAAGTATGATAGCCTTATGCGTCATTATAAGTTTTTGAGCGTTAACAAATTGTAAATCTACTCAGACTTTTCTTGTGAAGGTCGGCCTGTAATTGTGTCATCACGTGAGGCAAGTACAGAGGAGCAATTAGGTATAACATTTGCAAGCATTTTGTAAAAACCAATAAATGACCTAAGGCAACGTACTGCTGTAGGAGGTGGGCAAGAGGGTAGTACAGAATTACGGTGGGCATTGGCAGTGATGATACCATTTGACCATGTCCAATCTAAAATTGTTGTTGAAGTAGGAGCGACAACAGTTTTTGAAGGTGACAATCTCAAATTGGACTTGTGAAGGGCTGCAAGAACACGTTTCCAATTTGTATATTACTCATCAGGACTGTTTCCACCACATTAAGGTCATCAGCCAACTTAGCAACAATGCGATCCTGAAGACAGTCACCCAGAACTCGACACATGAGTTCTTCTAATGCTGTCTAAGACCCTGGCATACACATAGCAGTGCGAGTATAGATAGATATATATATATATATATATATATATATATATATATATATATATATATATATATATATATATATATATATATATATATGTTTTTGTTTGTTTGTTTTGGGTTTAACGCCGTTTTTCAACAGTATTTCAGTCATGTAACGGCGGGCAGTTAACCTAACCAGTGTTCCTGGATTCTGTACCAGTACAAACCTGTTCTCCGCAAGTAACTGCCAACTTCCCCACATGAATCAGAGGTGGAGGACTAATTGTCGTTTATCAAATAGTCACGGAGAACATACGCCCCGCCCGAGGATCGAACTCGCGACCCCGCGATCCGTAGTTTAAGTGGTGTAGCAACACCACAGTACTTCATAGAATCCTTGGAAAGTGGAATGTGGTAGAAAGCACGTGTAAGTTTTAATAATGTACTTCTAAGGAGCTATAATGGGAAGAGTAGAATCTACATCAGGCATAAGGGATTGTTGGTGCTTACTGTACCGGCCGACATCTGCAAAATCTGTAACTACCCTGTAACCGTCCGGGGATTTTTAACCAAAAAAGATAGGTTAAGATATTCAACAGACATATTCAGATCTTCTGGACGGCAGAAAACGCCTTGATATTCAAGTTCATCAAATTTTACTGTAACTGAACTAACTTATCTCGGTTATATTGGGATACTCTCCCTTTTCGTTGGGGAGGTTGTACAGGACCCATATTGACTTTAGCTTGAAAGCGACCTACAGCACCGTTGTCGCCTTTATTTATGTCAGTACTGAAAACATTATCATACTGGCCATGAAATTCAGAGGGTGACTTCGGCGGGTGGATGTTGTCAGGATCTAGGTTAACCGAATCTGAGTTAGCTGTGAGGTTGTCATGGGAATTCTTCGAATGTGCCAAAGAAGGGGGTGAAATAGAGAAATCTAAAGCTGATAACACAGTTGCAACAGGGAAGTCGTGCTTGACGAAAGTGATCATGCTTTTGAAGCTTTAGCGGTTTCGTAGAGTCATTAACTATGCGAATCCTGCCATCGAAGCCTCTATTATCTGAAGAGATGGACAGTCAGCAACAGTCTTATCACAATCATAACGCCTCTCGATGGCAAGAGTAGCATCTGGGTTGGCATCACTTTAAATACCTAGTTCAATGTATTCACCGGGCCAAACTACCGTGGAGGAGGTGATACGCAAAACAAACGGTCGGACATGACGGAAATTAGAGTTTTCAGTTTCGGATCTGAAAGCACCATAGTTGAATTTCTCAGAGTCACCTACAGTGATTTCAGGTTTGGAAGGTCTGACTGATATATCATTGTATACCATAAATGTACCACCGGCTTGAACATCAACATCGAGATTATGAACTAAAAGTGCATCAAGTTTTATGTTGTTTTTGCCCGTGAATGCGTGATATGTGTCTCCTCGGTAATGTTAAGAGGAGTTGACCCATCTGCTTGAAGCGCATTTTGACTGGTTGACTGAATAGTTCTGTCAATTGTTTAACACCAGAACTTTTGATCATGCTAATTTCCGCGCAAGTACCAAGCGTGGAAGTTTACGCGCAATGCTTATGAAAAACTTTCATCGCAGGTTATTTCTTAGTACTAACTCTACGTTAAGATTTTGGTGCGGGATAATATGTCTACGGAACATCAGACTCATGCTTATATTAATCATCCTGATCATCGGTTTGGTAACGGTTCTTAACGTAATCGTTATCTTCGGTGGTCTGTCTCACTCTAGAATTTAAGAACTATTTATCAGAGTCTGGTAAAAAGTTACATTTGCTTAAATAATGTTGGTAACGTAATCTGCCAGACTGTTTATAGAGTGGGCAGATTGGTGTTCGTTTCGGACTTTGAATGCAGTTCTTAGAACCTTGGATTCGTTGAGCGATTGAATTTCCTCCAGTAAGCTGTCTAACGCCTGTGAAATATCGGGTTTGATTGAAGCTAGAGTCTTCGACCGGAACTCCGTTCCATAGAGCTGTTTGCCAAAAGCCGGAAGACCTGGGTGAATTAAGCGAAGCCATGTCAGAATGATGAAATTTTCCATGGATCGAGTAAGATGTTCATCGTCAGTTGGAATGTCCCGCGATTTGTAATACTGCCGCCTGCCTTGAGAATGTTGTCTTCTGCGAAACTCATTAGTCTCTGATACAAATCCTCAGGTCGCTCGTCGGGTTCCAATTTGATGTCATTAACATTCTAAAAGTTTGACCCTGCGCTTTGAAAGCCATAATGTAGACGAATAGCCTGCCATATGTTACCTAAGGACGTTGAATTCTTGACAATCGTATTTCTTGAAATGATAGGACAATATTTCGCAATTTGTCCCAGCATTTAATTAAGATGAGTCACTTTCTGTTCCGCTGTACGTCGTTTTGCTCCGGAACTGTTTCACCATCGTCAGTTAGACCACGCAAGGGATACCAGATTTTGTCACCCATGTAAACCCATCAACAAAACATTGAGCAAAGTTTGTGTCCAAAGAGAGAATGTAATGGAGATTGTAGTGCCAAGACTCAAACGAACTTTGTCTCCTCTGTTTAGGAGCACGATGGGTGGCCATTTTGATTTTTGAACCGATTTGTAAATTTGGTTCAATTGTCTTTTCCCGGCCGCTTTTGGCTATACTTTTGTAAACTGTCCGTTAATGACGATAGAAATTAAATTATTCTGGAAGTCTGGGTCGTCATCCAGCTGCTACCACGCCAGTAAATAAGAATTAGGGATAGACTTTATGTTTATTAATTACAACCGATTTCCAGTAGTACAGATGGCGAGAACAAAACAAAGGGGAACAATTCCCCACACACAATGTGTACGACTACTAAATGTTCACAGGTCAACGGACACTTTACATATAGTGGCGCAATAATTTGAAGTTGATGAAAAACACGGATTTTTTCCGTACGGAAATGTATGGAATACAGCTTTTATCCCAAATTACGTACAAACGGACGAACAGATTGTTTTTACAACCTATCAGATATTATATTTTTATGAAAATAAGTGTTAAGTTTTTTGTTTGCAGTTATTGACGCAAATTTAAATGATAGTTCCAACTACTTATTAAAAGAAATTTTAAGATTAAATTAAGATTAAGAAATTTTTAAATTAAAAGAATACTATGGAAATGTAGTTTATAAAATTCAGAAAAAATAAAAATATCCCTTATTTTAATCAAATATATGTATTTGTAAAATTGGTTAAAAAGTTTACCAAAAGAGGTTTCGATGCGAAAATCGTGAAGCACAGTGCATGTTTAGTGATTGATCCCTCTACAGTTAATTGCCACGCTTTCCTATTTGATGGTGCGATGACTAATAAAGTGAAGAACTCCATAATGCTTTTTTCTCCTAAATCCTACATACAATGGACGGAGGGAGTTGATTTTTGTCTTACAGTTTTCTTAGTCGTGCCCAAAAAAGTTAGGCTCTTCTTGCTCTGACTTCAGACAAGTTGTTGAGTACATTGGTGTAGTTGTACCTTAAATTTACCTTAATCTATGTTTTGCTTTTTACATCTGTTACTTTTGCACTAATGTTAGAGCCTTTCTCAGCGGGGATTTTATTACATTGTGTTGTTTAACTTGTTGAAAATAGGGTAAGTGCGAGGTTGGCATGCCCTGAACGCGTTTAAACCCCCAGTTTTCTTTATATAGGTTACTGACCGTTCCAAGTCGGTGCCCCTATTTTCAACTGGTTGTTTTGTCTGACTTGTATTGTCTGTTGCGTATGTTTTCTTGTTTGTTGTAAGCGTTTCTCCTCCGCCTCATTCCCCCTATTGCCCTCTCTTTTCCCTTACATTTACGCTACTTCTGCATCCCCTCCCCCTTTACTTGTAGTAAGTTTTCGTGGCTCTCCTTTGTTTTAGCAGCCGAATCGTAAGACGGTACTTGATTGATTTTTCCTACTTGTGTGGGTGCGTTTGTATGCTTGTGAGGCTAAAACGGTGCCCTACTGTTTTCTTATGTGTTGCTTGTTCGTTTTTCTATGTTATTCAGTTGATCGTAGTCGTGTGTTTATCTTTGGTACACGAGTGTCTGCGCTATTGTGGTTTACGTTGTAGTGCGACAGTTTTTAAAGATTATGGCATTCCCTTGTATATTCGTCCTTGTTCAACTTTCCCCTTCGTATTTCTTCTACTCCCCCCCCCCCCCCCCACCACATTATATGTACTTGTTGGATGTTTGAAGCAACCCGTCTGAAGTATTTTTCCATTACAGCTTCTTTTTGTTGTGGGCCTACCATACAAATGCGTGTCTCTGGGGCTGTGTATTTGGTGCTCTGTGCTTTTGAGAAATCTGCCCTTACCTATTAAAATGAAATTGAAGAAATTTTGCGAAAAAAATACTACAAAAATTACCGTGATACGGTCCCTATAGCAAATCTACAGATCGTACAGACGGACAAAACTTACCTGAACTTATCTTTTTCCATAGAAATAATAGATATATACCAAAAGCGTGTTACTTCAGTTGTTGTAAAATAATTTTTTAGATAAATAAGTTACGTGTTTCCTTTTACGTTTGGACCTGGCACCCATGTTCGAGCCGGGTCGACCATTAGGATCGAGTTAAATCCTTGTACCATCCCTTTATGAAATAGTTATTGTAAAGTTCTACAAATACATGTAACTTTTATTAAGATATCCGTAGTACTTTTGTTGTAATATTTGATTGAAAATGACCATCTTTTAAAAACTTATTTAGGCCCGGGGCCCAACCCCTCTAGAGACCGATCTGATTCAACTAAGTGGTTCCGAATGTCTTTTATTGTGTAGCAGGGATGTGCCTAATTATAATTGTAACTTAATTAATTATAATTAATTACGAATTATGATCTAGTTGAAAATAATGAATAATTAAGGACAAACTAAATTTAAGTAATTGAATTAATTAATTACTGACTTAGATTTGGGTTGTAATTGTCAATTAAATCTAATTACTTTCAATTACTTTGGCTTTTTTACTGATCAATGGGCGTGTGAAATTTTCACAGTGACAGTACATAGCTGATAGGTATTGTTCTATCAACAATCAGGTGTTAGAGGTGTTAATCCTAAACATTTTAGTCACTAAACCTAATAATTAGGAATGTACAGAAAAACTGATATAGAAACCTGTCATTCTGTCGTGGTATTACACATAGTGCAAATCATGAATTCATCAGCTCTCAAACATTTTGAAGCACTCATGTTCTTAAAGTGCAATAAACCTTTGTGACTTGCAGAATACTGTCTCATATGAATGTCAATGTGTACATTTGCTGGTTACGAACTGAATGACTGAATTTCAATATGTTTTCTTGCTGACATGTGTTGATGTTAACATGCAAGTATTAAGTAAATGATTTGATTTGCTGCTTTTATGCAAATTGTGTCAAAAAAACTTTGAATTGTAAATAATTATGTTGAATAATAAAAATTGTTTTGCAAATGACTGAATTGTTAGAGATAAAATAATTAATTATAATTAATTACTTTTGGCAAAATAATTGTAATTAATTAATTACTTTTTGAAAATGGCTTGTAATTTAATTTAATTTTATTAGCAATTTGCTCAATGAAATTGGAATGAATTAATTATTTTTAAAAATAATTAGGCACATCCCTGTTGTGTAGTATTAAATAATACACAATATCTAGCTAAAATGTCAAATCCTACGAGAAAAATACAGTTTTGACACTTTAATTACGATTTCAAAAATCGATATCAGGGACATATCCGACACCTGGCCCTAGGCGTGAGAGGAAAAATGTTCGAATCTAACCTGATTCGTTTGCATATCGACTGCGTAATCCCTGACTTTGCCTTGATGTGCCCATTTTTTAAACACTTTAGAAAAATCCATGATTTTATTTGGTAGTCTAAGAGCTTGAAAATGAGATGACGAAAACTGAAAATCTGAAAAAAGTGCATTATTCTGGGGATTTGGAATTTGCCATTTCCTCGTTTTTTGCGGGTTTTTTAAGGTCAGGATTATGGGTCGGGTCAAGGCCAACCGTTTGGTAGATCTACTTGGCTACCAATCAAAGGCCATCGGAAAATCCCGATCGGTTCACTTTCTAAGTCAAAAAAACAAAAGACTTTCACTTTGACCCATTTGAGCTTTGTTTCTTTGGTTACTACTATGTATTTTGATACCGGGGTCATCATTTAAATGTTCAGAATAACCTTAGTTTTATTTTCTAATGCTGCAGGCGGACTTATTTTCTAAGTATAGAATATTGTCGACACCGGTACGGGGAGCGTTTATTATTTTTTACTGTTTTACTAGTTATTCCCCTTTACTTAAAAGGGCCAATTTTAGCGCAAAGAAACGAATTTAGCTTGACAACATACAATTGAAATGACTTAAATCTAATTCGTATGACCAATCAAAATAAAGTTGATTATTATTCAACTTTACAATATTACCCACTGTATTACACCAATTGCGAACATCATATAAAACAGAC
The DNA here is from genome assembly GCF_021730395.1 of Mercenaria mercenaria. Lineage (NCBI taxonomy): Eukaryota > Metazoa > Mollusca > Bivalvia > Venerida > Veneridae > Mercenaria > Mercenaria mercenaria. Next base: position 55,704 of record NW_026461079.1, on the reverse strand, counting down.
AGAGCTAATACAAAACATAACATAACCATATAAGCCAATATGAGAAGAACAGGGCCAATACGAGAAAAACAGGGCCAATACGGAATTCAAGCATTTTGATTGGTTCAAAAGAGAAGGCCAATACGGAGAAGTCACTTCCGTTAGATTTTTAAATGACGCCATTTTGTTTTACATCAGAGTTATACACTACATTTTTTTCAAATTTTTGACAAAAAAAAATCATGTAACATGTTTATGTAATAACCAAGTATGACTGGGCGGGATCTACGTCTTCATAGATTACAACGATACTTTCGCTTATTCGGTATTGTTTAAAAACAAGTGTTTCTTGTCAGAAATTCTGGCAGTTGTCAAGGAAAATAATGAGAAAATATGGAGACTCAGATTAATTAAAAGAATGAGACTTATTTTTAACAGATATTTTGAAAGTGTGGACTACTTTGTTAACTGACCTGCTTAAACTGAAATGCTTATTCTGATAGACAAATTGAAGTAGCAGTCAAGGATTATGATGTTATATTCTTACATATTTATGCAGTCAAAACCAGAACTCTTGATAATCTTCTGCTGACAACAGGCTGTAGCTTTATATTGATTGTAATAGCCTTAAGTAGGAGCAGTTAAATGCTGTAACTGCTGGCAGTAGCAGCAGTTAACTGCTCCTACTAATACTACTGCTGTACTGCCAACTTCACGCCGATCTAAGTGCAAGTAGTCTCGAAGTGTAGATTGAATGTCGTTTCCGCTAGGATAACATAATAACAGGAAATCATTCTATCGTGTTTACATGGCATACACTCGAGTTACTGAACAGAATCAGGTCATTTGGACTTAATCATCACAAAAACAACAAGAACGGTCTGAAAGACAGCGTGCTCGACTACTAGTGCCAGTAGAGAAGTGAAAAGGACATATTACCGGAGAAGTATGTGAGCAGGAGAGAAGCGGGTGTCTAAATGTGGGGATAAAGGTGTGCTCAGAAGCGATGATGAGTCAAGTTATGGAGTGAGGAAGGAGCATGATTATTGTCAGGTTAAGGGGTGTATATATAATCCCTGATTTATATATCGCCATTTTCATAAAAAGCTCGTTCTTCAAAGACGCTTTACATAGCGCAAAGGCAGTCAATCATGGCGCCAAACTCGAAACAAGTTGAATGTCGTGCATAAAACAACATTGGGCATACGACATTCGAACTTCGAAACACAAGAATTTGAATGTCATTAAATGCGCGACATACGACATTCGAAAAAAATTGAATGCCGTTTAAGATACGACATTCGAAAAAATGAATGTATTGCAAAATAATACATTGGACATACGACATTCGAACTTTGACACACAAAAAATTGAATGTCTTTCAGTGCGCGACATACGAAATACGACATTCGAAAAAATTGAATGTCGTTTAAAACACGACATTGGACACACGACATTCCAACTTTAACACAAAAAATTTGAATGTCGTTCTATGCACGACAAACGACATTCGAAAAACTTAAATGTCATGCAAAAATGACATTGGACATACTACATTTGAACTTTGACTGTCAAAAATTTGAATGTCATTCAGTGCGCGACATACGACATACGACATTCGAAAAAAATGAATTTCGTGCATAAAAACGACATTAGACATACGACATTCGAACTTTGACACACGAAATATGTATGTCGTTCAGTATGCGACATACGACATTCGAACAAAGATAGAATGTTGAGCATAAAACGACATTGGGCATACGACATTCGAACATTGACACACAAGAATTTGAATGTCGTTCAGTGCGCGACATACGACATACGACATTCGAAAAAAAATGGAAGTCGTGCACAAAACGACATTGGACATACGACATTTAAACTTTGACACACGAAATTTGTATGTCGTTCAAAATAAAAGAAAATTGTGCTAAAAACGACATTGGACATACGACATTCGAACTTTCACACACTAAATTTGTATTTGCAACTATTGTAAAAATACTTATTCCAGTTGTATACTATATAGCAACCATCCATATGCATTCCACACTGATGATTTATTTGTTATGTTATACTGTTATAGTCTCATGCATGTAACATGCCATGACTAAATAAATAAACTAAACTAAACTAAACTAAACTGTATGTCGTTCAGTACGCGACATACGAAATACGACATTCGAAAAAAAAATGAATGTCTTGAAAAACGACATTAGACATACGACATTCAAACTTTGACAAGCAAATTTTGAATGTCGTGCAGTGCGCGACATACGACATTCGAGAAAATGACATTGGACAAACGACATTCGAACTTTGACAAACAAAAATTTGAATGTCGTTCAGTACGCGACATACGACATTCGGAAACCTTGAATGTCGTGCACAAAACGACAACAGACATACGACATTCGAGCTCTGACACGCAAAATTTGAATGTTGTTCAGTGCGCGACATACGACATACGACATTCGGAAAAAATGGAATGTCGTGCCCCAAACGACATTAGACATACGGCATTTGAACTTTGACACACAAAATTTGAATGTTGTTCAGTACGCGACATATGACATACGACATTCGTAAAAATGTTGAATGTTGTTTTTAAAAACTATATTGGACATATAACAATCGAACTTTGACACAGAAAATTTGAATGTTGTACAGAGCGCGACATACGACATTCGAAAAAAATGCAATAAAACGACACTTGACATACGACATTCGAACTTTGACAAACAAACATTGAATATAGATCAGTGCGCGACATACGACATTCGAAAAAATTGAATGTCGTTTAAAAATGACAATGGACATACGACATTCGAACTTTGGCAAACAAAAAGTGAATGTCGTCCACTGCGCGACATACGACATACGATTTTCGAAGAAAATAAATGTCGTGCATAAAACGACATTGGACATACGACATTCGAAATTTGACAAACAAGAATTGATCGTCGTTCAGTGTGCGACATATGACATAACAAAATAATAAATAGTTTAATATCGTGTGATAGAGTGCTGGCCTAGACTAAGCTTGCCCGACCCAGGGAGCCATGAGAATTGCTCCAATGGTATTGTTGGACTCTGAAGATAGTGCCTGAGTTTTCATGACTGCCTTGACAGCTCTGAAAAGTTCATATTTTGAGAATATTACCGGACCGTGTCCTATGACCTTGACCCCTAGCCGACCGGGTTCGAACCTAACTTGGCCTGTTTTATCTAGGTTCTGGCTTGCCCTTTGCAACAAGGTATCATTTATTAAAATCGGACATCAGGTTATGGAGACATGACTCCTCTTTATTATCAAAATCGTTTTAAAGAGTAAGATATCAAACTGAAATTTCTTTTAAAAATTAATAAGTAGTTGGAAATATTGTCTAAACGAATATGAATAACAATTTTCTTCCCCGAAGGGCACGCCGTTGGGAACATTTGCTAAACCTTGCCATTTTGGGCTTAAAATTTTAGACGTAAAATAAGGAAAAAGTGCTTATAGAATATTTATATTTTTGCAAATAAAAACTTGTTGTGATAGAAAATGACAAAATCTGAATGTTTGTGAAAAAAAAAACTACATCTGTTCGTCCGTCTTTAAGTAATTTAGGATAAAAGCTGGATCTCCGTACTTTACCATTCGGAAAAAGTCCGTGTTTTTTATTAAATTTGAAATGAATTTTATAAAATTATGATTAAATCTAAACATTTTCTAAACAGATATGTAATTTGTACCATTTTACCGCCGACGGGTTAGTCGGGGGACTGTCTCAAAATATACCATTTTTCGTGAAAATATGCATACTTCTTCATTATATTAAATAGAAGAGTGGGCCTTGTCAGAGGAGTCGTGTCTTCAAATTTCGTGTGTCAAAGTTCGAATATCGTATGTCCAATGTCGTATTTAAATCGACATTTAATTGTTTTCGAATGTCATATGACGCTTTGAACGGCTTTTAAATTCTTGTGTCAAAGTTCGAATGTCGTATGTCTAATGTCGTTTTGTGCACGACATTTCATTTTATCCGAATGTTATGTCGTATGTCGCGCACTGAATGACATTCAAATTTTGTGTTTCAAAGTTCGAATGTCGTATGTCCAATGTCATTTTGTGCACGACATTCATTTTTCTCAAATGTCGTATGTCGCGCACTGAACGACATTCAAATTCTGTGTGTCAAAGTTCGAATGACGTATTCCAATGTTGTTTTTTGCACGACATTCAATTTTTTCTCGAATGTCGTATGTCGTATGTCGCGCACTGAACGACATTCGAATCTTCTATGTCAAAGTTTGAATATCGAATGTCCAATGTCGTTTTGTGCACGACATTCAATTTTTTTTCCGATGTCGTATGTGGTATGTCGCGTAATGAACGACATACGAATTTCGTATGTCCAGTGTCGTTTTCAGCACGACATTCATTTATTTTCGAATGTCGTATGTCGCGCATTGAACGACATTCACATTTTTGTGTGTCAAAGTTCGAATGTCGTATGTCCAATGTCGTTTCGTGCACGACATTCAATTTTTTCTCGAATGTCATATGTCGTATGTCGCATACTGAACGACATTTAAATTTTTTGTGTCAACATTCGAATGTCGTATGTGCATGACATTAATTTTTTTTAGAATGTCGTATGTCGCGCACTGAACGACATTCAAATGTTTGCCCGTCGAAGTTTGAATGTCGTATGTCCAATGTCGTTTTTTGCATGACTTTTAACTTTTTTCGAATGTCGTATGTCGTGTACAGAACTACATTCAAATTTTGTGTGTTAAAGTTCGAATGTCGTAGGTCCTATTTCGCATTTCAAACGACGTTCATTTACTTCGAATGTCGTATGTCGCGCACAATACGACATTCAAATTTTTGTGTGTCAAAAATCGAATGTCGTATGTCCAATGTCGTTTTGTGCACGACATTCAATTTTTTTCGAATGTCGTATGTCGTGCACAGAGCTACATTCAAATGTTGTGTGTTAAAGTTCGAATGTCGTAAGTCCTATTTCGTATTTCAAACGACGTTCATTCATTTCGAATGTCGTATGTCGCGCACAGTTCAACATTCAAATTTTTGTGTGTCAAAAATCGAATGTCGTATGTCCAATGTCGTTTTGTGCATGACATTAAATTTTTTTCGAATGTCGTATGTCCTTTGTCACGTACTGAACATAAGAATTTCGAGTGTCAAAATTCGAATGTCGTATGTCCAATGTCGTTTTTTGCATGACATGCATTTTTTTCAAATGTAGTATGTCGCGCACTGAACGACATACAAATTTTCTCTGTCTAAGTTCGTATGTCGTATGTCCAATGTTGTTTTATGCACGACATTCAACTTGTTTCGAATGTCGTATGGCGTATGTCGCGTACTGAACGACATTCAAAATGTTTTGAATGTCGTATGTCTTTTGTTTAGTCAACTTCACACAGCTACATTTTCTTCATATGTTATTCTATGTAAAACTTGAGACCCTCCCGGATAGGCCTCTTTTCATTTCAAGGGCATAACAAGTTTGGTAGAGGACTAAAAGGCAATGCTACATACAAACTATCAAAGTCCTGGCTAATGTGGTTTTAGACAAAAAGATTTTCAAGGTTTTATTCCTATTTAAGTCTGTGTAAACATGGGACCCCTGGGGCGGGTCTCTTTTCACCCAAGGGGCACGATTTGAACAATCTTTATAGAGAACCATTATTTGATGTCACATGCCAAATATCAAGGCTCTACACCTTGCGGTTTTCGGCAAGAAGATTTTTAAAGTTTTTCCTTTTGGTTGCCATGGCAACCAGAGTTCTGCATGAAATTCAAATCTTGAATACTTTTAAAGGTGGGCCACCAAAGGATAATTCCTGTGAAGTTTGGTGTAATTTTGCCAAGTAGTTGTCAAGAAAAAGATTTTTTTAAATGTTGATGGAATGACGACACATGACGCACGGCGGGTATTGACCGGTCAAATAAAGCTCACCAGGAATCTTTGGCTCAGGTGAAATAACAAGAGGGCTAAGATGGCCCTAGGTCGCTCACCTGAGAAACACACCATAATAGTGTAAGCATGTTTGATCTAGGGATTTCATGGAAACAAATATTCTGGCCAATTTTCATTAGAATTGGACCAAAATATGGTCTCTTGAGTTTAAACAAGTATTTTATTTGATATGACCTAGTGACCTAGTTGTTTTAAGCAAGATGACACATATTCAACCTTGACCTAGATTTTATCAAGGCAATCATTCTGACCAAACTAAATTAAGATCAATTGAAAAATACAGCCTCTACTGCATACACAAGGTTTTTCTTTGATTTGACCTAGTGACCTACTTTTCAATCCAAGATGATCCATATTCGAACTTGACCTAGATTTTATCAAGGTTATTATTCTGACAAAATTTCATGAAAATCAATTGAAAAATACAACCTCGCATACCCAATTGTTTTCTTTGATTTGACATAGTGACCTAGTTTTTAACTCCAGATGACCCATATTCAAACTTGACCTAGATTTGATTAAGGCAATTATTCTGACTAAATTTCTCGCATACAAAATGTCTTTTTTTTATTTGACCTAGTTTTCAATCTCAGATAATCCATATTCGAACTTGACCTAGACTTCATCAAGATAATTATTCTGACTATATTTCATGAAGATCAATTGAAAAATACAGCTTCTATTGCATACACAAGGTTTTTCTTTGATTTGACCTAGTGACCTAGTTTTTTATTCCAGATGACCCATATTCGAACTTGACCTAGATTACATAAAGGCAATCATTCTATCAAAATTTTACGAATTTCAATTGAAAAATACAGCCTATATCGCATACAAAATGTATTTTATTGTATTTGACCTAGATAACCCATATTCAAACTCAATTTAGCTTTTTAAGGCAATTACTCTGATTAAATTTCATGAAGATCAATTGAAAAATACAGCTGCTATCGCATACACAAGGTTTTTCTTTATTTTGATCTAGTGACCTACTTTATAAGCCCAGATGACCCATATTCGAACACGACCTAGATTTCATCAGGGCAATCATTCTGGCTAAATTTCATGAAGATCTGTTGAAAAAAAGCTTCTATCGCATACACAAGCTAAATGTTGACAGACGACAGACACAGAACAGACGCCGGACATCGAGCGATCACAATAACTCACCTTGCTCAGGTGAGCTAAAATGTGGTGATTTGGTCGGCAGGACAGAATGTACTTATTGGGGTAGAAGTAAGAGGTAACTGTGGGGTATACGTGAGGACAATATTAGGTGTACTTTAGCGTGTGAGAAGTCAAACAACAAGAGCTCCAGAAAGCGGGCAAATATACTCGATAAGATGATGGAGAAATAGAATTTAAAGGGTTTTATTTTGTCGGGGGGTGTGGGGAATGGGGTCGGAGGTGGAAGGGGGCTAGTTAATGTAGCGGTGAGGGTTGTGTGGGCGGGGCTGCTGTGACGGAGTACTTACTTATAGGCACATGAATCAGAAAGAGATAGTGTTTCGGGGGAGGGGAAGGGAAGTTATGTGGACTGTTTCATTTCTCAAATCGTCTCGTCCTCACTCGTTTTCCAAGTTTAAAGGCAGTACCTTGAATAATTTTGGTGCTGTAGTCCGGGCACGTAATACAAAGGACATATCTGACATTTGAACTCAGTGTGTATGAGCTTCGCATCATCTGACCTGCAACCAAGTCCATGCGCTCTGCAGGTTGTCTCATCGCCACCTACATATATGTTAGTTCTGAAGTCAATTGGTTATAAAGTTGTGCTTTAGACACAAATTATGACGGACAGTTTGGACCTTTCTGTGACCTTGACATATGACCAACCGACCCGATTCATGCGCTCTGCGTATCTACTAATCGCCACCTACCTTTACACTAAGATTATTTATCAATAGTACTGCTCCAGATATGATAAACAAATTTGTTATTTGAGCTCCATTTACAACCTCGATGTTTGACCTACCGATAATTGCACTCTGTACATCGTCTAATCGTCACCTACTTACGAGCCACGTTTCAAGTCATTACCATGAATTGTCATCAGTTATGCTCCGTACACTGAATACAAGGGACAGACGAACAGACAAACATAATGATACATGTGCCATCATTTAATATGTCTCTTTTTAATGAAGTTTAAAGTTTAGGAATGAATAGGAGGGTCATTTAAAAATAATATCAGATACGCTAAATTAATAACATAAGGAGAATTTACACTGAGAAACTTGTCATATAACTTTAACTAGTACAAAATCTGACCCCAATTTCCTTGACTTCTGGGTCACCTGAACCTAAATAAAATGAAGTCTGCCCCTTACAAATCTTTATGTGAGGTTTGATTATTATAGAGGCAGAGATAAGAAGATATTGTGAAACTGAGAAGCTGGCCATAAAACGTTATCTTGAACACAACGTCGATGGTGACGCTGACAGTGACGCTAACGGTGAGGCCGACGCCAGCCCTCAAAGGAGCTGAATAGGTTTGTCTCATTAATTTCTAGCAAATTTGGCCGCCTTAATTCTAAGTGTCCTTAACTACTAATCGAAAACGATTAACTGCCTGAAGGTCACTGTGACACTGACCTTATATCTAGGGTCACTTACCAACCACAGGTAATACGATTACACTAAGTTTGACAGTTAGGAAATCAAGTCCTCCATTTTGTTAATCGGAAACAATTTAGTGTTGGCATCGCTGTGATCAAATCCTTTTATTTCCGGACTCAAAATTCCATAAGAGCCATGTACAGACCACAGCGATCAAGTTTGACCGCTTTATGACTAAATAACATGTAGTTATTGGATATGAACCTACTATAAAGAAATAATAAACTTATTTTGTTCAAGGCGGGACGAAGCAGTTTATTTACGACAGAAATTAAACAAATTTTCAAACAGTCGTCTTTTTTTGAAGCAACACAGAAAACATGTTATACAGAGATCTACAATCACAAAAGCATCGCGACACTGTTACTGGCTTTGAATATGAAAACAAGTGTTGTAACTATCAACAGCATAATTCTGTTATAACGAAGCAGATATTTATGCAATCGATCAGATGCGGTACTTGACACTTACGTTTTGCTTTAGTTTTACAGCTTGTTGCAACCCTGTTATAACTGGTTGAATTGTACCTCTCATTTTCTGTATAGATCCGGAATGTATATGATGAACCTTAAAAAACCCAGAATATAACTGTTTTAATATCTGAAATGAGCAATGTTAAGGATGACTTACATTGAAGAGACATAATTATTACAATTATAAAAAGTAATAAAATGTGTAAAACTATCCTATGGAAGTAAAGAATGCATCCAGGAAGAATAATAGCAGACTCAGCTTGATTAAGTCTGTTCATGAAAGGTAATGAAATGTGCAAACCCTCTCACGCCCCCTAGCACCGGCTTAAGCGCCAGAATTTATGTTAAATGAACTTTTTTTCAGCGCAGCCTTATGAAGGTGAGTGTAGAAGGCACAGTTTCATAAAACGAACTTACTAACGTTTGTGACCGGTATGCTAATTGGTCAAATTAGTATCTGGTATGTAATATTTTTGGAGTTTCTTTTCCCAAAGCATAAGAATAATATTACCGTTTGTTTAAAACCGTACAATTAGTTATTGACATCCCTATCAGTATTATTTGAAAACCAAATAATTACCATGGACTATTCTAATGTAACGCTAGATACGCATGGAAGTATAATTAAACATACATGGCATTAATACTCCATTTACCCAAGTCAAGAATTTCGACATTAAGTACCATCTTTATTTAATTCCTAACACTACCGCAACTGCCCAAACAAGTCTGTCCGAAAAATATATTTGCATTATATCCATGAACCGACTCGACTCACAATATTCGAAAGTCGCATAGCTTACATTTAATTAGTACTAAGTGGTTTGAAACGGGAATAGCTCCGCAGCATAAAATTTATTGAAACGAAACAAAACAAAGCATCTTTCTTATGTTTTTTTTTAGATTTCTTAGTTAGAACATTTCCTATCCACGAAAAGTTGTTGTCGAATTGTTTTGCACTGAGGGTAAATGTAGATCTACGTGTCATCAGAGAAGAACGTATTAAATTAATGGGTGTTGTTGTTTGTTAGTTAAAAATGTGTGAATGTTCGGGGTTGTTTTACATCTATCTTTTATATGGTGTGAAATAAAGTGTTAATTTAACAGTGTTGAGTACAATACTAAATTCAACTGGACTCGTACAATAGAATTCAGTATTGTACTCAACACTACTAAATAATTTCATAATATTTGGACGAATACCCAGCTGAGAAAACCATATTGGACGAGCCGCTAGGCGAGTCCAATATGGTTTTCCCAGCTGGGAACGAGTCCATATAGATGTCGTATTGTACACTACAATGTTAGATAACCTTTTTATTCTTTTCCTATTTTATTTTAGTTAAAATTAAAAATGATTCATTCAATATTGGTCATTTATACATGCGTTTATATCCAAAACGGACAGCGTTGCCATGACTTGTTTATTTTTTTGTTGTTTTTTGTTTTTGTTGTTGTTGTTTTGTTGTTGTTGTTTTTTTCGTTTTTGTGTTTAAAAACAAACGACAAATAATCCTGATTTCAATACGTATAATCAAACTATGTACATAGAGAGCCTACTTCAAACATTTTCACGCATTCCGGGCTTTATCGTATGTTTAACATGGGACAGTTGAACCGTCCAAATACAGAAAAAATACAGGAATTTTTGTACGCACGTGCGTCCAGTACGGTAATATATTGTACCGTCACGTGTTGCAAATAAGCGTTCATGACTGGGCAAATAAAATAGTGTAAAATAATTTCTTATATTGGTTTATCTTTCATTATTGAAACCTTATCCGTCTAAGGTGATGGTTCTCTTTGCTAGTAGACTGCATCATCGTCATTCAAACTTTTTCAAAGAAGCAACTAATACACACAGACTAGACATTAATTTGGATATATATATATATCCAAATTAATGTCTAATATATTCAACCAAGTACCTGGATCAAGATTGCCAACTGTGTTCTGAGTTCCTGTTGTGCTTACAATGAACTTAACAGTATTAAAGTCCTGGTAGACATGAATGTGGTACTTCACTAAGTCTCCTTTTGTATCAGCAGGCTTTGACCATTCCAAAGTGATAGATTTGTCTGTTGGATCCTTACAGATGCCATATCGTGGTGGGTCTGGAACTGTAAATAAAAATTATACATCTAATTCAATTACATACAAAGGCATCAAACCAATGTGCCAAGGTCTGCCTCTACCAGTTAGGATACAGAGTGTTATTACCAAAGGGACAGAGCTAAAGAAAGCCCAGAAAACCAGTGATAGCAAAATATTTTAGATATAGGCATGTCCGGCTAACTTAGCGTAGCTCTTTGCGAATAGACAGTTTGGTTATTTTAGGATAGATACGCGCAAAGGAAGAGTGGTCTCTTAGTTAGGTAGAAGACACTTGAGTGTTTCAGAAATGTCCAGTTCCTGGATCGGGATTCGAATCCAGACCGCCTCCGGAGTGACCGGCAATATTACAACAGAATTTCCAGGTCACCTATAAATAGGCCTAAGTGGTTTTATCAATGACTTTTTTTTTTATAAAAATCTAGCGTTTAATGTCAGACAAATCCTTACACAAGAAAGACGCAAAACACTGCAGGAAAACACTTTACAAGATTAGAAGTAAAAGGCGATGTATAATTATTTCCATAATCAAATGAGAGTACATGTATATAAAGAAACCTCGACAAATAGCTTAACCTGGGAACAAGTATTGAAATATTTATGGGAAGTGTTTTAGGGCAAAAATGATATCAATCTAGTTTTCTTCAAAATGGTGCTAAGCAGATAATTTGATAAATAAAAGATTCCAGAGAATTTATGCAATTTTTAAACTTTATAGCTCCTTAGAAATATCATGTAGGTTGTATGTGACTAAATCTTTTCCTTCTGTAACTGTATTTCATATATTAAACAATGATATAGAAAGCATACATAGCCGGTTAGTATAACATGTCCACCTACCAAATAACTAAACAAATTGGGATGCTATGCTTTTTTAGCTAAGAACATGCTATAAATAAGACTGTTTCCTTAAACAGCTGAATAGGAGTTAGAATCCATTTACGTTCATTTGAATGCAATGTTCACTTTATTTTTGTTGTACAAAAAAAGACATCTGTAAGAATATTTGTAAGCTCTATTTGAAGTGCTCATAATTCACGGCTTTCATCCAGAAAGAAAATCCATTAATTTATAGATATAAAGATCAATTACTTTTGTCCTGTATCCTTATAATCCTTATAGTTTTATTCAAGTTTATAGTAGACTGAGGCTTCTTGATTTTTAAAAATATTTTTGTAGATTTTGGAATTTAGAAATATACTTTATTTTTAATTTTAAACAATTTGTTTTCGGTGATAGCATCACATTTCTCCTTGTTGCATGTAAGAATTATAGATGAGCTGAATCATTTCAAATATAGACCAAGAGTTAATGGTCTGGGTTTTGTGCATGTCATAATGTCTCATTTAGGGAACATTTGTACCAAGCAATATTAAAATACCTTGATACAGTTGTGGACTGAAGAGAAACAAAAACCTACTAAACATTTACCACCAGAAGTGACCTTGACCTTTGAGCTACTGCTCTGTATTTTGTGCATGGCATTTCGTTTCATTAGAGGAAAACATTATTTTCAAACAATATTAGATTTCTTTGATGGATGACAGAGTTATGAACTGGACAGGAAAAAAAAACCTAGTGACCTGACCTCCAAGTGTGACATTGGCCTTTGAATTGGAGGTCTGGGTGTTGAGCGTGACACATCGTCTGTTTATGGGGAACATTTGTATCAAGTAATATTGTAATCCCAAAATGGATGGCTAAGTTCTGGACCGGACACAAAACAGATCCTGTTTATACCATGTTTACATCTGACCTCTAAGTACGACATTGACCTATATGCCAGGGATGAAGGTGTTGCACACGGCAGATTACTAGTACCTCATTACTGGAAACATTTGTGCCAGGTTATATTAAATTCCATTTAAGTTATGGACCAGATATGAAAGCAAAAGCTTGTCACAGGCAACAGCATGCTCAACTATTTTGATGCTAGACAGTAAAATAGGCCATATCCGAGATTACTGGAGCTATCATTGAGTATTTAATGATTCAGATGTAGATGACGATATTACACAATATTTTATGTCTAAGTCAAATGTAATAACGGATAAAGTGAAAATGTATCAAAACAGTAACAGGACGTGATTTGTGGAATATTTCTGAAATCTAATCTGTCATTTCTCTGGCTAATAATGTGTAACAATTATTTTTAGTTTGAATCAATTGGACTAAGTAATAAATGAGATAGAGCGAAAGTGTACCACATGTTTAACCTGAAGCTCTAAGTAAAAACGGGGTATAATTCATAAAATATTGGTGCCAGAGATATACACCATGTATAAAGTAATGTTTGGAATGAAGTGGAACACACATTTTTCGTTTGAAAGAAATACATAAAGTATAAACAGAGATACGGTGAAAAACAATGAAATAAAAACTGAAATTCTAAGTCAAAAGGGGGATAATTCATGAAATATTTGTGCAAATTTTATGAAAATTGTGTCTTTGATGAGGATGGTGATTGAAATGAACTATTTTAAGTTAATTTCAAATCCATAACGTAATAACATGGATATTGTGATAGTGCGTCAGATTTAAATTCTAAATAAAAACGTAACATAACTCATACAGTATTGGGACAAGACTTATGACCCATGTGTGATATGCGCAGGAATATTGTCAAACAATTATTCTGTGGAACAACCTTTTAAAGTCTGAATCAAAGCCATGTAATAACAGAGATAAAATGAGATGCATCAAAATTAACCTCAAATTCTACATCAAAAATTCAAGTTTCCTTAGTTTCACACTATGTACCCGGATAATACTAACTCTGTTCAGCGACCCTAACTCAGTGCCACATTGCTGACAGAAAGACGATGTATGTAGTTAATTTCCTTGTCTTTTTTCATGTTTTTATGTTAGTCTGCAATGTTAGCGTAAAACTTTTGATAGCCATAATATCCTGTATTCATAACATGTTTGTGTACTAAATATTTCAATCGACAAGTCACATTATGTGGCTGAAATTCATAAAAATGTGCTCAAAGAATCTTCAAAATGAACATGTTTTATGTTTCTACATTTGTTGTAACTGTTTTAAAGTACAAGAAATTGCAATAAGACCTTACTTATCAACTGTATTAGTTTAGTAAACATCTCTTTGACAATGTTTAACAGTATCAAAGTTTGAAATTCATTTCTATAGCTTAAAAACTGTATTGATATTGAGGTGGGTTAAGATTCGCGGATAATGCATGACTGGAATATGAAACAGTGCTGGATAAATACGAACTTAAAATGGATAAACACCTAACCAAACGAAAACATAGCTGTTCGTCTGTACTTTATGCATAAACTATAGATACTCGAAGTTCTTTGACCCACCCACCCCTGCAAGGATGTGGGATTCCTATATCCAACTTGTCCAACTTGTAATTTTTTACCGGCGGACAAGTGCAGTGTGTCCGCGGAGAAGCAATTTTTTTCAGGTTTAAAATGAGAAAACAACAAAAAAAAACATCGTTTAGATTGTGTGTTGCTTCAAGTGTATGGAAGTGATAAAGATAATTTAATGCAAGAAATCCGTGATGTACTTGCTGAGAGCCTCTCGATTGCTGCAGTTTAAGATAGAAACATACGTCTGTGTCTTTAAGCATCACTTTCCATGATCTAATTGCTTCTTTGGCTAGGTCTCGCGCACACTGTAACTCGGTGACTGTGGTAAAAAATCAGAAACGTAAACAACTTAAAAAAGTATTTCGACAAGTTTGTTAGTAGAATTCCAACTGCTGAGACAATAAGTCACTGTCAAGGGAAATATGGGATTCAGTAGGCAGTCAAATGAAAATCAAAAGCACACAGAGATCGCAAGTATTACTAAAAGCAAGTCGGAACGGTTTAAGAGTCTAACCAAACGAAAACATAGCTGTTCGTCTGTACTTTATGCATAAACTATAGATACTCGAAGTTCTTTGACCCACCCACCCCTGCAAGGATGTGGGATTCCTATGTCCAACTTGTCCAACTTGTCATTTTTTACCGGCGGACAAGTGCAGTTTTCATTCTGTGTGGCCGCGGAGAAGCAAATTTTTTCAGGTTTAAAATGAGAAAACAAAAAAAAAAACATCGTTTAGATTGTGTGTTGCTTCAAGTGTATGGAAGTGATAAAGATAATTTAATGCAAGAAATCCGTGATGTACTTGCTGAGAGCCTCTCGATTGCTGCAGTTTAAGATAGAAACATACGTCTGTGTCTTTAAGCATCACTTTCCATGATCTAATTGCTTCTTTGGCTAGGTCTCGCGCACACTGTAACTCGGTGACAGTGGTAAAAAATCAGAAACGTAAACAACTTAAAAAAGTATTTCGACAAGTTTGTTAGTAGAATTCCAACTGCTGAGACAATAAGTCACTGTCAAAGGAAATATGGGATTCAGTAGGCAGTCAAATGAAAATCAAAAGCACACAGAGATCGCAAGTATTACTAAAAGCAAGTCGGAACGGTTTAAGAGTCTTTCTCTGAATTCATCTGGCTTTGCACCATTGCGTGGACAGTGTTTTTGGCATGGCCCCAAAAGATCCCGAACCCTTCTTACGCGATTTCAGACTTTTATAAACTTTAAAAGGCAAATATTTTAACAGCTTATTCTACCACAGTTACTGTGATATACTTTTTTTTCACTGTCCTAAATAAAGAACTCTCAAGTGAATTGGCAGTTTCATGAAGGTTTAATATTACAAATCCGAGCGAGTGAAATTCGACTATGGAAAAGTAGATTTTAAGTGTCTGTGGACACTGTGAAAAATGTGTGGATTTCCACACCCCTGCCCTGTTAGTCCATGCATCCCCACCACCCACCCCCGCACACACACTCATACTTTCCTTCCCTACTTACCGTCTGAAATGTATCATATTTAATAATTAATCATAAATCTAATCCCATTTAAACAATATCAAAATAGTCCTTTAGCACCTCTAAAAAATCTTTTACTCTGTAAGATATACAAGATTTGAAACAAACGCAATTCTTCTGAAACAATGTGTGTGTGAGAGAGAGATGGAGGGAGAGAGACTTGGGGTTACAGAACTTCGAACATCGTGGTATTAAATAATTTCTTATACAATTATATAATAATGTTGACTTTTATACTGACTTATTTTCGAGGGTTTATCCAGATTTTTGCAAACATTCAATTTGTTATATGCATAATATCAAAATTATGAAAAAAATATTTAATTAATGACAAAGTTTGAAGACAATACCACTTATAAAGTAAAGTAATGTTAACAATAACGAGACCACGTACATTTCAAATCATTCATTTCTATAGAATAATAAGCAGTTAGGTGTTTATCCTTCCCGCGATTTCGTGTAAGTTAGGCTTCTATCCATTCCTCGTGTAAACTGAGTTCGGTTTTTATCAACTCAAAGTTAGTTTGTTATCCTTTTTCTCGCTTTCAGTACATTTGAACATGTATTGTGTCAACATGAAGTGAGTTAGCAACATAGTGTAAACGGACCTATAAAGCAGTATATTTTTGCTTTCAAACAACAAAATAGTAGAGGCATCAAAAGCATATAAGTATTTTTTTTACTTTTTGTAAAAGTTTTCATTGAAAAGTTTGCCTTGTTCGTCGCAAAGGTGGCAGTAACGTAGCTAGGATACAGCATGGATCAATGAGTCATATGCACTTAAATTCATTATAATTATACTGTTTTCTTAAGAAAAAATGACAAAACGCCATTTTGAAAAAAAAATGCACCTGTGACAATAAGGCATGAGAAAGGTAAGTAAGACTTCAAAGCCCAGTTCCAAACCGTTAACGCATCACGAGCGAGCAAGACGTACAAAATGGTAGTATTTTCTCTATCCGAATAAATCCCACACATTTTTCGCACCGTAGTCTCCACCTAAAACCTGATTTTCGGTCTTGCTAGTTTGCGTTTAGCCTGTTCTGAACGGTGATAACGTTATTTTAAACTGGTACAGTGGGCTTGGTGTGTTTTAAGGGGGGGAGACTTCGGTGCGAAAAATGTGTGGGATTTATTCGGACAGAGAAAACACTACCGTTTTGTACGCCGTTGCTCGCTCGTAATGCGTAAACGGTTTGGAACTGGGCTTTGAAGTAAGGTTTTTCTGAAAGATTTTTTTTGCCCAAAAGACGGCCAATCATAGAAAATATTGTTTTGAAAAGCAATACGGACCTGGAAGCAATGCACATGTCAAACTGTTCTTACTTACCTTTCTCATGGCTCATTGTCACAGGTGCAAATTTTATTTCAAAATGGCTTTTTGTCATTTTTTCCCAAAGAAAACATTATAATTGTAATAAATTTAAGTGCATATGGCTCATGGACACATACTGTATTCTGGGTACGTTATTGCCACCTGTGGTTCGTCTGTATTCCACATGAAAACACAAGGGTTGATATATTTAACATAATACATTTTGAAATAAATACACATTTGATCAATGGAGACAGATATAACAACCGACACATTCCTTTATACATCGAAAGTACACAGAAAATAAAGTTGTATCGGCTTTACATCCGCCATGTTGGCACTGAGTTAGGGTTGCTGAACAGAGTCAAGATAATCCGGTACATAGTGTGAGTTCTGTCCATTGCTTTCTCGTTTAGGGCAAGCCCATTATTATATCTGGGGACCATACGTCACTTTTCATGGAATTACTAACTGGTTCCATGCACCGCTGTATGAACACATCTGTCTCTAAATTATTTCTGGTGCTTGTATCAAGTGTAAATGTTGAGATCTGCTCAACCCGGAACTAATGGGCGGTGGCGGTATTATGCATTTTTACCTGGGCAGGCTCAAACAAATCTAGCCTGCAACATTTTCATTTTGTCATGCTGAGTGAACTGTGAATTTCAACTTTTACCAGCAAGTTTTCCAATGTTATGGACCTTGTATCATATGATGTTTGTGATGAGGTGAAACAACTTATGTCTGGTTCAAAACTATGTTTTAACAGAGATGAAACATTTGAAAATAATTGTTTAGCACTGCGACATATATTGATAAAGAATACATGTTATAAATACATGTATGCAAAATCCCATATATCTCTTTTAGGAACCGGGAATGAAAAAAAAATCAATCATGAATAAAGGCACTTTCTAACCGGCAAAACTACAAGGTATATTGTCCGTAGCGTATCCTATGAAAATGGATACAGTAAATAATCGACGGACACGATTCTTTTACGTCATTTAATCTTGAAATTATAGCAGAGAAAGAATTCGGCTATCTAAGACACTCTTTGTGAAATTGTTCAGCATGGTTTGACTGCCAATTCATCTTGAAGACAAAAGACAAAAAAGATTTTCTATGAACAGAAATTAGAACGATCATAATTTGTGGGTAACGAAAGTCTAACTGGCGGAAGTTCAGCGGGTCAGGTGGAAGTTTAAATCAATCAAAATTTTAATTTGAACCCAAGTATCATTCTGCAAGTGATATAGGTAACTATGTTGAACACTAGTTTTCAGGCTATGAACTCTATATGCCTTTTTTTGACATACTACTTTTCATCATTATTTATGTTTGTTAATGCAAATTTTCTCTCCTTCTAAAATGCAAATTTATAAAACAGGATAATAGGATTCAGGTGCGTATTTTACATAAAGTACGTCTATTAAAATAAGTTCTCATAAAAGACTGTAATCAAGTTTCTTAGAATTACAACTGAAAGAATTTTCCCTTTGGTATATGATTAAGTTCCAAATTGTGTACCTTGAACTTTAGTCTTGATAGTAGAAATTCGTTTTTCACTCCATAAATAATTTCCATCATAGGCTTGACTCCTTGCTTCTATATGAACTGTGTAAGTATGTCCATCTTTCAGTGTGGAGTGACTGATCACAGCAGTTCTCAAAGTACTAGTTGTAGAAGTGACCTCCGTGCTACCATCTATCAATTTTACTCTATACTGAGTGGCAACACCGAACGATGTCACCCATCTGATTGTTATCATGTTATCCCAGGCATCCAAGTCATTGAGTGTGCTTGTAACCGTTCCTGGTTTACTTGGTTCTGGAAAACAGAAAACAAATAGTTTGTTTATGCACTATTTTAAAGTGAAAAAATAAACACTAGTCTTTAAGTCGTCAGCCTCATTTCAAGTTAACATTTAAAGGGGCGTATATATAACTATATATATATTTAGAAAGAATATAGTTTAAATATAAGCTGGCGAAAAAAATCAAAAATGGGAATACAATAAAACGAAATGACAATCTATTGTCAAAATAATGAAACAGGAAGAGCCTTAACTTGTCTTACAGAGTGAAATTCCAGTCAAAATCCAAGTTGTACACCTACTCATATTAAATAACATTACATAACAGTTTGTGACACTAGGTCAAATACTCTTTTAGATATATCAGTCAAAAGCATTCAAGTTCTTAATGCATATTTTCTTACTAAGTCAAGGGTCATAACTCATGTCTGGCTGTGTGAAAGCCTACATGTGGATACTGAGATACCAGCTTTCATACAACAAGAGGACCATGATGGCCTTAGATCGCTTATCTGAATTTCACATATTGCTTGAAAAAAATTTAGAGGGTCACGCATGGAAGATATATGTGAAATTATTTATTTTAAGGGGGAATGGTACTTTGTCAAATTTAAGGTTTGCTAATAGTCTTATATACTTTGTACTAACATAAACTTGAAGATATTTCAAATTTATATCATAATCTTTTAGAGCGATATACACCCGTTTGACGTTACCATGACGGAGCAAACATGACCCGCGTGTTCGCACCTTTTACGTCCGTGCATGGTAGCGCTAAATTGTTATAAAACTCGATACTACAAACGTATTGGTGGCGCCAATGCATTAAATAATAAATCAAACGACAGAATAAAGCAATCCCAAAGTGACCATTATTATGAACAAGCATATTCTCTCTGAATTTTCGAAGGAAGTGCGAAAACATCCTTTTGTTTGTTCCGTTTGAATTTGACCATTGCAACGCAATAAAGTACGTTGCTTACAACATGACGTAAACACGTTTATCACATGTTTGACGTCGCGGGAGTGTAAGAAAGATATTAAACTAGAAATACATTCTGCATGCCTACGGGCAAAATGTCGAGCCCGCCAGCTGTCTGAGAAAGTAACATTTATTATATTATTTGGCGGTGTCAGAACTGATTTACACTAGCATCTGTATAAATTGCATTAAAACCAGTTATAAAAAGATCTATATAATATAAGTCAACACAAATCTCCTTACCAGGTAGAAATAGGTCCAAATACACCTAAACTTTAGATGTAACATACATGTTGTACTACAGAAAAGAGGTCTAGATGTTTCCCCACGGCCAGTAATAAAAACATTACAATATAAACTTTTATAGTAAAAACAAAGGGGAAGTAATTCTAAAAACAAGGTTGCCTCATGGTGTTGAACAAATGTGCCACGTTACATCAAAATCCCTTTATGCATGAAGAAGACAAGCTCCAGACAATGTCATTCTTGTATCTGACTTTTGACCTCTAAGTGTGGCCTTGACCTTAGACCTAGGGACCTGGTTCTTGCACATGACACTCTTATAATGGTGAACCCAAACGACAGAATTTGACAAAAAACTGACATTATACTGAAACCTTTATTTTCTGTCGAGTGAAGGAATAAAATTATGGGGTCACCGGATTCATTTTCATATAAATTTACATTACGCTATTTTTTCATGTACAAAGTGTATCTCCTCTTTTTAAGATAAACTCTACAATTTTACTTTTCTTATTATAATTAAATTAAAATCGCCTTTAAAACTTTGTTACATTGGGTGATTTTTTTTCAAAGTAGAACTCAGATTTTAATGTTTAGTTTATATTCAATATATGAGAAAGCGACAAAATCGACACCCCATTACTGTTGCGCTGAATTACATTATTCTAAACCCTAGCCCCATTAAAGATGCGTAATTCAATTGATTTCCGTATGTCCCGTGATTAAGACAATATCATTTTAACTTATTTAAAGAAATATTTATTCAAAAGAGTCTATTACAACTATTCAATGATTTCATTCAACGGTAAGATTCAACGTTAAGATTAAAATGATTTATTTCGCAGGTTAATGATTGAGACATGAAAACTGATGTTCCGATGCATATGACATTATAAACATTTACAGAAAAAGATAAGAAAACGACAAAATATAATGAAAATCCTTTATTTGAATTATCTCAAACTTTTGGTTTTAAAGAGTATCTGTACAGAATTCCAATACGGACCGCTATTTCTGTTACGTAGATGCACTTTAGAAAATTTAAAAAGCCCTTATGTAATTATAACATCATGTTAGTATAAACATTATTAATTTATCTAACTTTATTACAGATTTTACATTTTAGAAATATTTCGATTGTTTAGAGAATAGTCGGACACCCCGATTTCGAATAAAGTGCATACTCTCTGAATAACCTCGGGGAAACAGAGTATTTGTTATACGGAGGCTGTTGTTTTGGAAATATAATTTTCTGCGGTTAAACTTAGAGAATTAAAAGATATTTATTTCCCCTCTTATCCTTCCTTGCGTACCACGATGAGGCGTTAATTTCGCGCTCTGATGAGCACGTGTATTCTCACATAGCGTGGTCAGTTCACTCAACGCTTGGATAGTCGATCGTCAATATGTCAAACGATAATCGTTCTCAGCCATTACAAGATTCCGGCATTCAGAAACAATTGTTTGAAATTTCTTGCCAGATAGACCAACAGAGACAGGACGTTGAATCTCTGAGAGAAGAGGTTCGAGGTAGCAGTGCTTCAGTTGGCAAAGAATTGAAGAAATTGAACTCAGACATTGACATTCAGCGGAAACGTCAGGTACAGTACGTGTTCAATTGTGAATTATTGGATTGTTTGAACCAGGCTATCTGGGCAATTGACAATAGGAAAATTCAATACTGCCGTGAAGTTATTACCGAGGCCCTGGAGAAGGTCAAACAACGTCAAAAGTTAATTCGCATCACCGACACGTCCAAAGACGGTTGGTAGATTGTGAACTGTTATACAGCCTATCCGCTCGCCAGCGATTCAGAAGATGAAATATTACTTCGTAAGGCCAAAAATCAGGCTATTAAGAAACGTAAATCAAAGTCCGTGAAACGTCTTCAATCGGCTCGCAAGATGCCTTCTTCAACGACAACTTCTGGTGCTTTATTCAGCAACCCTTCTTCTTTTCGTGATCAACTAGACAACATGCTCGCATTTCCCACCAGAAGGGGCGGCAGGTCTTTTCGAGGCTGCAACAACTTCTTCTCTAGACAAGTCGCATATGGTTCATGCTTTGCATGTGGATCGTTCGATCGCTTCCGGCGTTCCTGCCCTTACGCAATAGATTCCGATGACGTCAGACCAGGTCAACTTGCTGTCAAGAAATAGTGGTCCTACAGAACCAGATTGTTTAGAAGATGAGTATTTTTATCCAAATTCTAAGATAAGATCTCTAATGCAGACTATTGTATTTCAAATTTCACCTCTAACTTTTATGAGTATGAATCTGGTCAAAAAGATATTTTAGATAGGGGTCGTTTAAAAGAAAATACAGGCAATCCATAGGTGCTAATAGTTTTGTGCACAACACCATTTCAAAAGGCTATAAAATTCCTTTTTATTGAGTGCCTCTTTCGTAAGTGAAGCTATCACCGATTTACTGGTGAATTGTGCGATTGTTTTTCCTTATATAGTTCATCCGCTTACAGTGTCAGTAAGAAACAAGTGAATGAAGTATTGCCAAGCAATACAACGTCCCATACTAGAAGGCACCTTATTTTTTCTACTGAAGTATAACATAACGAACTGATATCTGTCCATAATGTATAAACAATATTGTACTATATATACAATATGTGATAACAAAACACTTGTATTAATTTGTATATATAAAAACCTATAGTTGTTATAGTTATCAAAAAGGTATCATATAAGTTATTTATAGCTAAAAAAAACTCTATATAAGTCCACCAGGTAGATATAGGTCAAAATACACCTAATAGTTCGATGTAACATGCATGTTGTACCACAGAAAACTGGTCTCGATTTTTCCCTACGGCCTGTAATAAATAAGGTACAATATAAGCTATTTATAGTAAAACAAAGAGACAAAATTCTAAAATCAAGGATGCCTCATGGTGGTATACATTTGTGCCAAGTTATATCAAAATCTCTCCATGTATGAAGAAGAAATGCTACGGACGAACTCATTCTTAAATTTGGCATTGGACCTCTAAGTGTGACCTTGACCTTAGACCTAGGGACCTGGTTCTTGCGCACAACAATCCGTCTTGTGATAGTGAACATTTATGCTAAGTTACGTATAAATCCCTCCATGCATGAAGAAGAAATGTTCCAGACAAAGTAATTCTTATATCAGACCCTTGACCTCTATGTGTGACCTTGACCTTCGACCTAGGGGCCAGAATTTTGCGCAAGAAACTCCGTCTCATAGTGGTGAACATTTGTGCCAAGTAATATTCAAATCATGTTTCGCATGACAAAGTTATACACCGGACAGGAAAAATGTCCCAATGACCTTTGATCTCCAAATGTGACATTGACCTTTAAGCTAGAGTTTTTGGTGTCGTCTCATCATGAGAAACATTTTTGTTAACTTAAAGTAATATCAAAATCCCTTGATGGATGACAGAGTTCTGGACCGTACAGGAAAAATGATTGACTTTTAACCTCCAATTGTGACCTTGACCTTTGAGCTATTGATCTGAAAATTGTGCAAGACACATCATCTTGTTATGAAGTGCATATAGGAAGTTTAAAATCCCTTCATGGATGACAGAATTATGGACCGGAGAGGAAAAAAGACCTGTTGATATTTGACCTCCAATTGTGACCTTTACCTTTAAGCTAGGGGTCCGAATTTTGCGCATTACACGTTGTCTATTCACAGGGAACGTTTGTGCCAAGTAATATTAAAATCCCTTCATGGATGACAAAGTTACAGACCGGACACGAAATTGCGGACGGACGGAAGGACGGACGGAATGAGGGAATGACAAAATGACGGAATGACGGACTGACGAAAAAGCGCATCCTTATAGTCCCCGAAACTGGTTTTCAACCAGTAAGGGACTAATAACGGAAAGAAGAAATTAATCCTTGACCTCATATCGTAAACAAACATCTATGGAAACAATCATTTAGGCATATTAAAGTAGCATTGTCATCTTTAGTGAGACAATTTTGGATGTTTAAATTTGGTATACAATGCTTAACATTTCATAGAAGTGTTCCCATGGTATACGAAATATTTGGGATTTTCTTATAATAATGGAGATATATCAAAATTTTAGTTCTACATTTCGGTCTTTCGTCAAGTCCATATATTTTAAGTAAGGTTACAAGGCCTTTGATTTCTAAACGGAGGGCAGAGGGGATAAGAATTTTGTTGTTTTTTAGATGACGGTTTCGGGTGTAATTCTAGCTATGACAATGCTTCAGCATCCCGTTCCTCGATTAAACAGGAGCTCATTCTTTCAGGATTTGTACCTAAAGTAGAAAAATGCATTCCGAGTCTGGTATTATTTCCATATCTAATGTCAGAATAACAAAGTGTTTCAATACTTTAGAAATGTTGATTCACAGTACGACCAAACACAGTAGGGTTCCTGTCCGTATGTTAGCCAGTTTTGTAGGTCAACTTATTTCCATGTTAATTATGATCGGTTATATTTCGCAAATCATGACCAGGTCTTGACATATTAACAGCACCGAACTGGGATGTTTATGTAAAACTGTCTTCAGAAAATAAACACCAGTTGGAATTCAGGAAAAGTAGTTTACTTTATTTAAATTCTAAAAGACTGTTTGACTATACATCGTGCACTAAAATTTGTATTCTGACGCTAGTTCACATGCTTTTGCCCGGTTATGAGGTTAGCACAGCTAACATCATAGCACATGGCCTTTGGTTGCCAGATGAAGCTTTACAATCTTCTACATGGAGAGAATTAATGGCAGTCTTTAGACTGAGATGTTGCACGTTTCATTACCTCTCATGAACAGACTCAGTCAAACCGAGTCAGCAATTATTCTTCTTGTTTGCATTCTTTGCTTCCAAAGGATCTTTTTACAGATTTTATTAACTATCACAACAGCAATCTTTAAGTGCCGTGTGGCGGCTGTAAAAAGTCTCACCGTACTTGGATTCAGTGTTGTTGCATTTTCTGGTCCTTTAGAATCATGGAGTCCATTCAACATGTGTGCTTAAACCGGTGCTAGGGAGCGTGAAAGGTGTTACACGTTTCATTACCTCTCATGAACAGACTCAATGAAAGCGAGTTTGCTATTATTCTTTTTGTTTGCATTTTTTGCTTCCAAAGGATCTTTTTACAGTTTTTATTTAGAATTCTGAAATATCTACGTCATATCCTACGCTTTTCATGACGCAAGTAGTTTACTATTAACCAGGCAAGATTGTATGTAAAGGATCCATGGTTCATATTTTACAGTATACAGTCAAATCTGTCTATTAAGACCACCATTAGGAGAGCCGAAATGTGGTCTTTATTGGGAGGTGGTCTTTATTCACAGATTTAAATGTAAATGTTAAAATGGGAAACAAAACATTTAGTCATTACAGCCAGGTGGTCTCTGTTTAGGGGTGGTCTTTAACAAAGGTTTGACTGTATTGCTATGGCAATTGTGTAGCAAATAGAATGAATTCCAAGGCTTTTAAACGAAATAGTAGACTATATTTCGAAATTTTGCGATTTTGATGACTGGGACATTTCATTGTCAATTTTTCATTTGGTATAGAATAAATTTGGTTCGCTGGCTGTGGACTGGTTCGATTCAAATCATAACGCTAAATTGGCAGTTTTTTATTCAAGGTTTTTGGAATTCAAATTGAAGTGGTATAGATGCGTTTACAGAGAACTGGTCCGGGAAGTTCGAACTTCTTGTTCCACCTGTATCACTGGTTTCTAGGCTTCTTCAGAAAATAGCGCAGACAAAGTTCAATGAATTCTTATCATTCCACATTGGACCTCTGCTACTTTCTGGCCAATATTTTGTCCAAAAACACATTATGTACATGACTGGATTTATTTGCCTACAAGAAAGGAATTTTATACATGTTGCAAGAATAGTAGAGGAATTTCGTAAATCAGGATTTGCATGTCAATATGCTTGCTATTCGACTAGCATTTTGACAAGGAGGATTACAAAGTTTTTCTTTTTGAGGGATTAATTGTTTATTTTATTTCCCTTATATTTATTCATCCCGTTAAGGATTTACAGATATTCTGACTTCGTAACCATGATAATAGTATTATATTACTTACTCCTGGCTTTACCGCCATGATTATTGCCAGACTTTGCATGCATCATAAAAATTTTACTATTTCTGGCTTTGCAGCCATGATATTAGCTTTAGATTATTGTATCTGGCTTTGCAGCCATGATAGTAGTTTTTGAGAATGTTGCTGGCTTTACAGCCACGAAAATAGCTTTAGAAAAATGTTTCTGGCTTCCCAGCTATGATAATAGTTTTAGAAAAATATTTCTGGCTTGGCAGCCATGATAATAGCTCTAGGATTTGTACCTAGTTTTGTAAGCCATGAATATAGCTTTAGAAAATTGTTTTGGTTTCGCAGCCACGATAATAGCTAAATTAATTGTACATAGCTTCGTCAGTCATAGTAATAGCTTTAGAAAGTTGTTCTCGCTTCGCAGTCATAAAATAGCTTTTTAAGACTGTTTTGTCTTAGTAGTCATTATAATAGCAATATGTTACAATTTCTGGATAAACCAATCATAATATCTTTAAAAGAACTGATTCTGACTTCGTAGCAACGATTACAGTTTTTATATTATTTCTTGTTTCACAGCAATGATAGCCCTTATAAAAGTAGTGTTATTTTGCAGCGATGATATGTCTGTCTTCAGTTTTTATATTCATGATAGTAGCTTTTTAAAATTGATGATAATAGAAAATTATGTGCAAAGTCAATATTTCAGATAAATCTATCAGTAAGTCACAATTAATTGACTAAGTACACACGTTTGTATGTTATTAAATTTTGGTTTTCCAGCAAACTATATTAATTATAAAATTGTATCAGTATTTTAGTTGATCGTTTAAAGTAATTTTTCGTTAGCACGTCTATTTCTGCAGTGCCATAAAGACGAAATAGATGAGCTTCTGGGTGTTCTGGTTGGCAAGGTGACCCTACTTCTCCACAGATCCTTCAACAGTCTAGGGCTGAAAGTACACGTACAAACTATCATAGTGCCTTTTGTAGGTGGACAAACTGGGCTTCTTTGAATGGCTTGGGTAGTGGAGACATTTGCCCGCCAGGGCATTGCCGGTCGCGATTTATCTCTCATCATTGATACAAATTACTTCTTCTTCAAAACCAATCGAGAAATCCTTTTATAGTATCAAATGGTTTCACGAAATTAATAGATTATCTTCGCCTACTGAATCTTCTTTAGTATATAACGTTTTACAGTCTGCAAATAGTATTTTAGCAAAACCAGTAATAAAGAAAGAACCTGTTACTGTTGATATTTTACATTCTGTTTATAACAACTTATATTCAGGTAGTACTGAAATGTCTCGGAGAACTATTTGTGCATTTTAATTATCATTCGCTGGATTTTTGAGTAGTTCAGAATTGTTAAAAATAAAAAGAAGTGCTTTAGATTTTCATAATACACACACGGAAATGTTTATCGAATCAGGTAAGACTGATCAGTATAGAGACGGTGCTTGGGTAATTATTTTTAGAACTGCGACTGTCTTGTGTCCAGTTGTTAAAAAAGAGAAAAATTTAAGCTGGACTAATATTTCCATTGATTCTGCTACCTACATATTTTGCAGTTTAAGTGCTACTAAATCGGGATATAAATGCAGAGAAGTGAATAAACCAATTTCTTATTCTACTTTAAGGGACTTTTCATTAAAGCTCTTTCGCCCATGAAGCAGATATTAGTAAATACTGTTTAAATTCTCTAAGGTCTGGCGGTGCTTCTGCTGCCAATAAAGGTGTTAAAGACAGGATGTTTAAGAGACACGGTCGTTGGACCAGTGAAAATGCCAAAGATGGCTATGTCAAGGACAGTGTGGAAGAATGTTTATTTGTTTCCCAGTGTTTGGGCCTATAGATTTATATATTGTTATATAAAAATGTTTTTCTGTGAAAGGCTAATTATGTCTATTCAGAACAGTGTGGAATAATGTTTATATATTTCCCAGTTTTCGGGATTATTGTTATATAACTTACATATTACTTGTTTATTTGGAACACGTAAACGGAACACGTACACTTAGATTGTTATTCATTCCCGTTCTTTAGACTCAGTCGACAATCAAATCGCTTATAACACATTAAACAATCATAACTGATTTAATTATTCTTAGTTATTATTTTACGTTTGTGTACGTAATTACAATATTTTCATGAAATATTGTGGTCACATTGTATCCGTAGGGGTATGATTTGAGAGAGATATATATTTTCTCCGGTTAAACGCAGTGAATTAGAAGAAAACTATTTCCCCTCTTATCGTTCATAGCGGACCACGGTGAGGCGTTAATTTCGCGCTGTGATGAGCACGTGTATTCTCACATGGTCAGTTCACTCAGCGCTTGGACAGTCGGTCGTCAACATGTCAGACGATTTTTTATATGTTTTCATAATGTGTACGTGTTCCGTCTTGTCATAATTTTAGTACAACTGAAATATGTTATAATAGTAATATAACATACTATATAATAATATATATCTAGTTATATTGATGTATGAAAATATATTGATGCGTAACGTTTATTATTATATGATTATAAATTGATTATATACATATCTTGTGAAAATTGTCGACACCCAAGTCGCTTATAACATATCAAACAATTATATTTGATTTAATTATTCTTAGTTATTATTTTAAGTTTGTAATTACAATATTTACATTAAATATTGTGGTAACGTTGTGTACATAGGGGTATGATTTGAGGGTAAAGTTAATTTATTTAGTACCTTGGCTAAATAGAAAACCCGTCCTTTGCAAAGAGGTTATGTGTGTTAAGAAAGGTTTTCCTTGTATTAATAGACACATAATAGAAATATAATCAATATAATTATAATGTTTCTTCCTCACATTATGAACCTTTCACAAATCACAAATACGAGCCTGGTAAAACTGTTAAATATTCCATGACCAGGCAGATTTTGTAAAATGTAGCAGATTGAAGGCCATAACCACAGTCAAAATAATTGAGCCATAACATTCCAACAATAAACACAACAGAAATTGGGACTGCTCAGTCCTGTGAAGTTTGGTTGAATTTAAATCAATGATACAGAAGAAGCAAAAATCAAACAATCTGATAAGTCAAGGCTCATGACTCTGCTGAATAATATTTGAATAGAACGTGTCGATAATATGAGCGGCTATGCTTCTCATTGATCGCATGTGAGGTGTGGTGAAATTTAGTCTTATTGTATAAAGCAAGAAGTCTGAACACTGCTAAGTATGACAAAGCAAGTGCCATAACTCTGCGGAAGATCACTGAACTGCATAATAATATGAACTAGGCTTGGCAATGATAACTGCCTCATTTGGAAATATGCCAAAGGTTGTAAGAGATGGCGCCAACATATCATAAAATTTGAAACATAAAGGGTCATAACTCCTCTGAAAATAACCGAACCGAACAAAGACTGTTACAATAATGTGCATTATAGGACTTAGCTCTGATCACACCTCTAAGGTTTAGTGCAAATCTTTCCTCTTATATAAGCGAAGTTTTGGCTATTAGTAAAATATCATGAAATATTAAAAATTATATGCCATAACTCTGCTAAAACATGCCCGTGATATGCATAACTATGTTTGGCAATGATGACTTTTAGTAAATTTGGTGAATTTTCTCCTGGTGGTATCGGAGCAGACGCCGGGACAAGGTGTAATCAGAGTAATCAAGGGCCATAACTTTACTGAAAATCGCTGAACCCTAATATGCCAACAATTTGCCCAAATTTGGCACAGATATCAATCAATCACTTCTGTAAGGTTCGATGAGAGTCATCGCAATAAGAAATAAAATATCATGAAATAAGACACTGACCTAGATTTGATAGAAACAGATATTTAGATAACGTTTTAGGGCAGTTAGTTAGAAAATGTGACCTCAATAGAATTAAGAAGGTTTTTCTATCAATTCACCTACTTACTTATTTTTTGACTCCATTTGACCCATTAAGTAACTTGGTAGAGATTTTGTTGCAGATAACAATATGTCCAAATGTCATAATGATTGGGCCAGAATTGTGACCACTAGAGTATTAGCAGTTGAATTGATGACAAAGCAGGATGACGGATGATGGGTACAGAGTGATTACCTGCTAACCTCGAGCATACTGTGCTAATCTGAGCTAAATTTTGACAAATCGGAAGGCTGACGCTGGATAATTGCAATAAATCTACCTATTCTTCGAATATATAGATATATAAAAGAGACACGGTCAAATATCACAATACAAGAAATTGATTTTATCAAATAAACTCCTATCACTTAACATGCACACATTGTAGAATTACACAAATGAAGAGCCATAACTCCAACTAAAATCAATGAACCATTACATTTCAACAAAACAACAAATCTCTTGTGAGGTTTAGTAAAATTTATCCCAAAGGCATACAGTATGTATTGTAAACACTTTAAAATACAAACAGCCATAACTCCACTCAAAATAAGTAAACTGGAGAAATGCTGATGAAATGAATAGCTAGGTTTGAAACCAGTGACTTCTGTATAGTTTGAAAGATATCATTGATCACTCTTGTGAAGTCTGATGTAAATCCGCCTGGCAGTGTCAGATACGTTTTGTTGACAAACATTGTGACAGTCAGAACCTAACCAGTAACCAAACTTACTGTGGGAGGCATTTTTATCACTGTGATGGTATCTTTATGCATTGTGAAAAAAAACAGTAGAAAAACAATTCCCGAATTTGTACACTAGACAATGCTTACATTTGAGGCATTTTAAATGCATGCTTTGAAGTAAAAGTAAAAATCTTTCATAAACCATTATTTCATGTCTACATAACATTGATGACCCTATACCTGTTGCTTGATTTTTCTTGGAAGATGTTGATCTTGTTGAACCTGGCTGAGTTGCTGTGTTCTTTGAAATAACTTTTACTTCATATGTTCTTCCAGGTGTTAAGCCTGTAAGTGTTTGTGGCGATGCTGATGATACATTTCTTGAATCCCCACCTACATTGTTATTGGTCGGTCTCCATTCAACCATATATCCACTTATATAACTGTCTTTACCAGCTGGTGGTGTCCAGAATACAGTAAACTGAGTTGTCTGAATATTTGAAAATGAAATCCCAGTAACCTGGAGCTGTTCAACTGAAATAAAAATTGAAATTAGAATGACAGGGACATGCCTATAAATGAACATCACTATATCAACTTTTAACCAGATGACAATTGAGAGAAAAAAATGAAATAATTCAAATGTATGGAATAGCATTAGGGCAGGGGCATGTTTTGTTTTCACCAATTTGCATTTTTGACTTCATTCGTTAAACTGTCTATTTACGTAAGTTAATGTTTCGAGGTACTAACTCAAGTTTTCGATTTGGTATATTGCTTCCTTATACAAATATTTGAATGTATGTCCATCTGCTCAAGACAAAAACTGTCAATTAGCTACTTCTCCTTTATTAGCACTTAAACAGTAAAAATGGTAAGTGGATACATCAACTTACACACACATGTATGGTACCTAGCATTGAGACATTTGAACATTTACTAAAATACATCAATATATGTCCATGCTATAAAACAAAATCATGAAGAGGTATATTTTCCGGTGGTGGATACTCGAACTTAGTCGAAAACGTTCTAGATATGGTCAAAATAGTGAAATAATCCAAAACTACCTGGTTACCTACTATGACCTCTCCTCAGAATTTAGAGCTACCAAGGTATCCGGTCTAGGACAAAAATGCTAGCAAGGACTTTAAGCTACTCGTTCATTAAGGAAATGTCTTTCAATATACATTTTTACATATGGGCTCAAAGATTTAGATATTGTTTAAGAACGAGCGAACACTGCCTGTCTTTGTTATATGACTCTCTAGGTCTACTCATTTGCAAACAATCTATACCAAGATCTATACATTTACTTATGCTGTGACAGTTCGTAGAATATTAGAGTTACTAAGTTGAAATGTTGAGCATTTTAACTACCTTAATTTCCCGTAATTCCTAGTTTGAAAATATTGCATATATGGTACTAATGCTCTGCCGCAAAAATGAAAAATTTGAATGGCCAATTTTGTCCAATCGATTTATATCGTCGTGTCTACTTAAGGTGCAGATAAATTGATAAAAGAAGAGTGTATGATATGCACTTTTAATATCTAATTTACAATGCTAATGTTAAAATACCAGCTCAATATGAGGCAGCAAATAAAGTTTTTATTGGTAATACTCATTTAAACTGTGCCTAGCTTTACATTTATTAGTTAGGTACAATTTTAAACACATCCAACAATACAATATTTATGCACACAAATATGTAAAATTTTTGTTCAAACTATGAAGAAACTGTTCATATATACAATTATGAATTATGAACGCAGTTCTTTTTTTACCGAACATCGGAGAGAAGTACTGTAGGATATATTTGCACTTTTATATACCTCTATATCTTTATGCGAGAAAAACATTAATTAGAAAGGTTCTGCAACTGTCGGAAACAAAAGATAATTAAACTAAATTTGTTAGTGTCTGATCCACTTCCTGATAAAACGTAAATAGAATCTGAGCGGAAGTTAACAGAGTTGAATATGTCTGAATATCTTAAGAAGTTGGCCAAATGTTTGAATACCAAAACAGCTTTGTATGGCAGTCCTAAGTAGTTTTGTATAGTGTTACAGTGACCTTGATAGGGGATGAAAATCCCCGAGACGGTAACGTCCATATATAGTTATTTGTCTTTGTTGTTTGCATATACTGAGGCATTTTTTTCAATGTTTTTCGGTTCCGGTTTATGTACACGTCGCAGACTTGTTGCCTGCATGAACATCCGAGCACCAACAATAAGTCACAGAAATTCGTAAACCGCGTCAACATGATTCTTTTACTTCTTTTTCGTAACGAAAACTGTACATGCAACTGAAAAACACTTTTAAAATGGTAAGGAAGTTTCTTCGTGGACTGCAAACAAACAAAAAAAATCCTAAAGCCAGTGCAAGAGGTATGATGACACTAAATGTAAAGATCACTGTTAAAGCAAAGTTTCACTTTTTTCGAGTTTTGAATATTTCTTTGCAAGTGGATTATATAAAAGATTTAATCCTGATGCTGGGCGGTGCCTGAATTCATATTATTGAAAACTAGTCTCATTTGACCTACTTACCCCGGAAAAATTAGACGTAGGTGTTCTTTTGACCAAAGTTTGACTGCACGAAGCCGTAATATTTTCCAATAATTGATCGAAAAACTATTTCCGGTTTCAAAGTTATTGTGACCTTGAACTATGACCTACTCACCACAGAAAATTAGGGATCTTCTGCTGATCGCAAGCAACAATCGTATTAAACTTGTCAGTCATTTGCCGAAAAATTCTTTAACTATTGACCGAAAATCATTTGCAGTCTGAAACTCACTGTGCCCTACTCAGTACAAACTCTAATCCAGTGAAGAGTGACGACAACAGTGTTGTTAATGAATTGAAACCGTTTTCAGTATAATGTTGGCTAAAGAATTCTCCAGTTATCGATAAGAAACGATTTTCATTCAGAAAGTCACAATAACATTCACAGACTGACCCTGGGACAATAGCGGTCATCTACTGGCCAGAGGCAGTCATGTTATGAAATTTGACCGCTGTACATCAAGCATTTCTCTTGTTTTTAATCGGTAACTAAATTGACAGACCAACCGACAATGAGCAAAACACTATGCAGTGGGGAATAACAACCTGGGTTTTAAATTTAATGAAAAAATAGAAACAACTGAAGAAATGGATTTTATCAAATCAGCCTATCTACATCTAAAGGTAAATCATTCTTGCAAAAGATCTGCGATATTTAGATCAATTCTTTATTGAATATTGAAGCTTTGAAATAAATTGCAGTACAATGAAACATATTGTCTTTATTGTGCTTGTATAAGTTTTAAACAATATAAAAACACTGGTCACTTTTATACCTTTTTCACATACATTATTAGCATTGCTAGAAGGTTTATACTGGTAATGTTGCCCATCACATGTACACTTATTAGCGAGACATCCGGCATTTGGATCCGAACATTCATTAGCATTATTGCAGGATTCACCAAGTGCTTTATCTGAAATAAAAAGAAAAGGCCATAATTTAATGTAAGCTTTCATACAACTATATACATCAAAATAATCAAGTGTAAAAAATTTCGAGGTAATTCCTTAAAAAGTGCGATTTATATATATATATATATTGCACCATTCCTTTAAATCTCCTATATGCCTTCTTTAAACTATTTCTATGTAACAAAGCAATCAAGTACAATACACAGTTACCCTCATATTTCGAGGAATATCAACAATGAATTTCCTAATAATAGTTTTATCTGACCACTGGGAATTTTATGTTATCAAAAGTGAACAGATTTAGTGTTGGAAAACGACAATTGGAGACATTCGTGACGGCAGCTCAATTTTCACTTCAAGATTTTTAGTCCCAGAACACAAAATGATTAAATTGGTATTTTTTTCATATTGTAATGGAATTCTCCCTTACAAAATGAACGTCATGAAATTATGTGACAAATAAACATTTAGCATACAAGTAACTGCTGAACTAGAGTAATTTAACTTAATACAAGGACTGTTTTCAATATTTAAAGTGTTTATATACGTCATACCTATGTAAATGGACCGTTTCCTACAAAGATTCTTCATAAAAATTAGAATGTCATCGTTGTTGACATTTCTCCTTATGAGAGAGTACTCTACATTAGGATACGTAACTCTTGCCATAATTAATCTAGGAGGCAGATGGTTCTTTTAGCGAATAAATTAATAACTCCCGGACACGTACAGGAAGATATTTTTACCACATCATGACTATCTATAGACGATACGACTTTACGGTATTTAAAAATGGCGGACACGGAACTTTGGGCTACTTCTACATTTTAGGGTCCGGCTTTTCTTGAATGTATCTTTGTTATGAATGAAACTTTTAGGGATTCATATTTATGCTTAAATAACTTAAAGCCTGATGTAAGCCGGATATTTCACATCAATTTTAACATTTTACTATGTATGTACTATATATTATTAGCGTCACAAGTTTCGTCTGCATGTATCACTACGCTCAGCGCATAATGCTCCGGCTTTTTATCAATATGTTATTTCATAATGTATATCATGTATAATTATGTGGCTTTTCTTTTAAGCCGTGCTTGTAGTACTCGAGCCTGAAATGTAACGCACTTTTATTGTTCTCATTGTTAAATGTTGCTTTGGGCGTATCACAGTACCTAGTCTAAAGCCGGGATTTTCATTAGTCAAAGCCGTTGCCATTGGCACTCCAAAGGCTATAAATACGGGTGTCTGCTTTCAGTCGGTATCTTCTTCTCAACCGTAAAACCTTGAGAAGTAAAACTCGCAGACGAGTCATTTCTATCAAGAAATATATTTTTCTATTCACAAATACATTAACAGCTCTTTAGCAAGGTAAAAGAAACACTTATTAGGCAGTCTTAACTTTATTTTAAAGGGCAGAAAGTCAAATTCATAGAATAGGCACTTTTAACCTTACAGAACAACAACAACAACAACAATATTATGAAGTAAATACAAGACCATGTAAAACCGAACCTTGCAGTATGCCTAGTCTGAATTACCATATTATGGCAGAACCAAAGAGATGCATTGGTCTACGTAATTCTACCTATATTCACATATTATAATGCTTTGTACTGATGTAGATTCTATATATAACTGCTTTGACTGAAGAAGATCCCATTGCATAGGCTTAGGTCCTCCATTGTTAATCTATGACGATATATTTATTTCTACGGTGTTATATCATTTCTACGATACCATATTGTCAACTTCTGGAACGTACTTTTGTGTTATGTAAGCGTTATACGATTATTATGATGTCGCAATACTAAAGAGCTATTTTTAACTGTTCATCCGAGTTCCTGTGGTAATTTGAAGGTATTTATGTAAACCAGAAAGGAGTACCTGTATATATGCACTTCATCTTAACTGATGGTGATGTATGTATATCGGTTATCATTATGGTCCGATATCCTGACTAGATAGGACCGAAAATGTTTTCCCAAGGTATATGATATATATATATTGACGCATCTACAGAGATTGTCCAATATCGACGCATCCAAAGAGGTTGTCCCAGGTATCTATTTCAATGCATCTGGTGTTAATCCCAACATACACTTGTATTTGCATGCTTTATCAGGGGAGATGTTGCTGTGCAAATACCAGTTATTACTAAGTAGTAGTACCCAGGGGGTAGGTCCTTACAATATAATACCAGTCAAATGGTTTATCGCGGCCAGAAATTTGTACAAACCGGACAGAAGTTGCGAAATTTTCATTTGTGCAGGAAAGAAGCGTTTACCATAATGTCCAGTACTTGACAGGTATAGTGACCATGCACGGACACAGCCAATTTTCTCAGAGGGGGTCCGATCCCCTGCCCCCCCCCCCCCCCCAACCCGCGCCCCCCACCCACCCACTCTGGAAATTTTGAAATTTAGCACTTCATTTTTTTGCATTCTGGGACAGTTTTATGGACTAACCTGTTAAATTTGGGAAAATGATAAAATCAAGCTTTC
The DNA here is from genome assembly GCF_021730395.1 of Mercenaria mercenaria. Lineage (NCBI taxonomy): Eukaryota > Metazoa > Mollusca > Bivalvia > Venerida > Veneridae > Mercenaria > Mercenaria mercenaria. Next base: position 18,689 of record NW_026461079.1, on the reverse strand, counting down.
TCGAAGGTAAAGTTCTTAGTTTCTTTTAGATAAATAATATGAATTATGTCGGGGTCGTATGTAGCAGCAGCCGCATATACTTTACATGCAGTCCTAATGTTGCTTTTTTCGAAAAACATTTTCTTTCATTCTTGTCTTCTTTCCTTTTTTAAAGATTTTCCAGAGAGGGGGCCGGACCCCCGGTCCCTGCACCCCCCTCTGGATCCGCGCATGGTGACATATCATGATTTCTGTTTATGCAGGTAAACTTGTGTTTGGTTAAATTTCAACAGAGCACAATTGTCTGAACAGTGTACAAACTCATTACTGTGTTTTCAGGCAAGGGTGGAAAAAATGTGGTAGACAATGAAAGCAGTAACATTTTTATTAAAAAAAAAAAGCAATGAGACAAACATTTCCAACATCTTTGGACGGTTCAAAAATCCTATGTTAAACATATGATAAAGCCCGAAACGCGTGAAAATGTTCCGAATGTAAATCGGGTGAAGTAGACGCTCTATGTATAGAGTTAGATTATGCGTCTAGATACTGTACCAGAGGGGTCGGTCAATTGTGGGTTATTGATTAAACTGGGCGAGTCTACTTACTTACTACTTGAGGATGAAAAAAAAACGTGTTTTTTAAATGTTGCTCTTAAACAAGGGTGGCGGTTGAACTACTAAAAGTACAACAACAGTTAATTCACAACAAATCGTACAGTATGTTTTATAATCAGTAGAAGCTAGTCGTATTTACGCTTATGAGACCTGTTTCACCCATAAGTAAAGAATTCACAGGTCCATCATGAAATATTTTCCCCAGCGCGCACATACTTTACCTATTCAATATGATCGCGGCCTCCCCGGCCGCGATCAATAATATCAAAAATACAATTATAATGACTATGTAGCCTTTAATCTTTATCAAATGTTGTTATATCTGAACAAGATACAAGTATGTATAATTAATCTTATAATGACTTACCAGCAACACAAACACTTCCTTCCTGATGAAACCTATCATTGCATGAACACCTGTAATCTGAACCACTAAAGGTACATCCGGCATTTGAATCTTTACACTGGTCTGCGTTTACTGGTTGTGAGGTACTGCACTGGGCTCCAAGGCTTCTCCCTGATAATAATAAAATGCTAACATTTTATCCACTTAAAATGGTAGATCTACCTCTTTTCTTTTATAACAACTTGGAAAAATGCTGTGTGAAGAAGGCTGCCCACCAGCTTGTCTACATTTGACAAATTCCCGATACTGTAACTTTCTATATTAAATATTTTAAGCATTAAATGTTTCCTGTTTGTCATTACGAGTATCATATTTACGCAGTTAAAGAGACTAAGACACACATGAACCACAAAAAATGTTCATATATTCACTTTTATGCAACATATTTAACATTACCAATAAGTACTTTTATGTCCTATTGTTCAAAAACGATGTTTTCATTAATGAACGTGAAGACAACAGTAATCTGCGATTTCTGAATAAAGATTTTCAGTAAAAAAACAGGATTCGGTTCAGCGTTCACCTTGCAAACACCACATAATCAGTGAAAGTTTAGTATATGCGTGCAAAGTCATTTCATTTCCCACGTGTTGGTTGTGTCTTAAAATTCTTCCGCTTATTCTAAAGTTGAATCAGTACATTAAAGAGTAATTCATTGCAACATTTTACTAAAAGCGAAACTCCAATATACATGTTCTTCTCATGAAACAAAAAGCTGCAGACTTTATCTTTGGATATAGAAGACCAGTGCAACATGCTAATTGTCAAATGCAAAATTACAAATGACAAATACTTAATTCTGCTACGTGCAAAATGCCTCATACCATATACTAAATGCTTAATACCAGATGCTAAATATCAAAACACAAAGATTGCCAATTGATAAATGCTAATTGTCAACTCCAATATACATGTTCCTCTCATGAAACAAAAAATTACAGACTTTATCTTTGGATATAGAAGACCAGTGCAACAGGCTAATTGCCAACTGCGAAATTACAAAAAGTTAATGCTAAATGCCAATTACCTAATTCTGCTACGTGCAAAATGCCTCATGCCATATACTAAATGCTTAATGTCAGATGCTAAATATCGAAACACAAAGCCTTATTGCTAATTGATAAACGCTAATTGTCAAATTCTTAAACTTTATTAATGATTTATCTGTATCTTAATAAATGTAACTTTTACATTTTAAAAGTTATAATGTTCTACCAGTCCAATTTGAAGCAGTAACATGTTCTACCGGTTATGGGAACATGGGGCCGAAACTTTTTACTGCAAAACGTTTTGACTAAAGACACAGTATTGTAACGAAAGCCAATGATTACTTAGATGTGGCATTAATCCACTGACATATTATGAATTATTTATCTTTAAAATAATTACTTTTATTTTTACACGAAATCGCCATTTCGAATCTTTATCTAAGCATGTATGTTTATTTCAGTTCTTTTGAAGCAAAAGCAGTTTTGGTTCCAAGTCTAGTATAAGCGTAGCATATATATAAACCAGATTAGTTCGGGAATCAAACCCAAACTACGAACATATATATCACAGGAAACTCGTGCAATATTCCTAATATTCCAATTAAACTTCTACTATCTACGAAGCAACGTCAGTTAGATTTTTTCCACCAGCCACACCCCCAAATCGAATGATTTAAGCATATATTTTTGACAAATTGTAATACTATTGCATAAAGTTCATTTATTATTTTACAAAGCTATATAAAATTGAATTTAACTGATTTTGGACAAAGTAACTGCTCTTCGTAGTATTTATATTCTAGACAATTTGCCGCCGAGCTGACACGAAACTTGGGCAGACTATACACACTATTAATGGAGCAGACCCGTGCAGAAATATTTTATTTTCCTGTTCTCAGGAAATCCATGGATTATCCTGAGATATCCTGAGATTCTTTTAGCAAGGCTGCAAAAAAGTCCTGAAGACAGGACTTTAACACTAAAAGACAGGACTTTTGATAGAAAAATTGTCCTGTTCACAGGAAAAAAAAACAAGACTTTTTCTAAAAGATACAGATCGAAAGATGGTAATTAATTTGAAACATGATCTTGTAATGGTCTAGTAAGTTAATTACTTTCTGGTGTTGAAGACCCATGTTTTGGTAGAAACTGTATCATTAAGCACTTGTACTGTGGTATTGTTGGTGTAACAGGAATATATTCTATATTTGTGGTAAGTTTAATTATAGCAAATTATTTCTGTATAAACTTTTAGAAATAATACTAACTATATTCCTTCATTTAATGATTTTACAAACAATACCGGTAAGTTATTGGAAAATTATTTACTTTAAAATCAGTCAGAGCATTAAAAAGTGAAATGTGGTAGTACTTGTTAGATTATCTGTACTTGTTTGATCAAAGACAGTTTCACTCTTAAAAGTGAACAGATCATAGAATGACAAGAGCTTTTTGCCCGAAACGAAGCTCATAATTTGATGTTTCTAGATTAAATAGTAGTATTTACACCTACTTTTTTTGCCATGTATAAACATATTTGAGCTGATTTATGATGTGCCAAGAAATTGATATTTCTGCAATGACAGATTGTATTGTTTCAACGTACATGATGCATGCTTTTTAACTAGAAATTATTTGTTAATATTTGGAAATGATAATCCTTAATATTCTTACTGTAAATACAATTGAAATTCAACATTCATTCAATTTGTTAACTGTATGTGCCGCCAAAGAGAATTTCAAATCATGTTTACAAGGTATCCAATCACATGTCCTGGGGTTTCCTGAAGACAGGACAATTATCCTGAGATTTCCTGACATCAAGAATTCCTGGGATTTCCTGAAGACGGGACAATTCTCCTGAAATTTCCTGACATCAGGAATTCCTGGGATTTCCTGAAGACAGGACAATTGTCCTGGGATATCCTGATTTCAAGAATTCTCAAGTCATTCCTTGGATTTTCTGAGAACAGGACAATATATACTTTTATCTCCTGACATCAGGAAATCACAGGGCATTCCTGTAATTTTCAGGATAGCAGGACAGCATTGGTTTCTTGGAGTTCTGTTGTACTGTTTTTTTTCCTGTTCATAGGAAAACCCTGGGATCGTCCCATTCCCATTTAACGGCGTAAAAAGTCCCAGAACTATTACATATATGTGTATATTTAACTTGAGGATTGCTCCTTTCTATGTATTAACATTTATATGAAGGAATATTATCAACTTTGAATGATGTTATGGACATGCTGATCAAACTCTGTTGATGGAAAGTTTACTGGGCGTATCATATTTAGCATTGTTCTATGCTAGAAGTTTCATTTACGGTTAAGCATTTATTTTGATCAAGCTGTGTTTAACTCTTGTCCTAGTTTCCGGCTCACACGAGTAACCAGTGTAAAACGCGGAACTAGAGCCAGAGCAATGCAATTAACTTTTGGTTTGGTAAATTTTGTAGTAACTTGCGTTCGTTAAGCAGTGGTGTACAAAAGGGTTTGCCCAAGTACTATGGTAATGTCTTGATAGAGTTGCGTAGTTATACATAGCCTTGCCTAGCTCTATATAACTTTGCTCAAGTGATACATAGCCTTGCTGATGCTAATCACTATAGTAGTTTGCCTTGCTTTGCTCTGAGACTCTTTTCATTGTTACCACGAATACCGGTAGGATAATGGAAAATACCACTCGTCTGTCATGCCTGGTCACTACAGTTCTGTGTCTTGTTTCGTGACTCCATTGATATTTTTCACTACTGCATACACATTTAATAACTCAATTAAATTTTAATGGAACTGACTCCTCAATACTTTTCCATATTCAAATTTAATATTGGGTGTGTGACGTCATTTTGACGTCAGTTTATGTATGTCGTCACGTTCAAAATTACTTTAACGACTTTATTTTTAATTTTACTTAGACTTAATAACAAACTTATATCACTTTATATATTAATGTCAGGTGTATATGTGTATGTAGTAAAAGATTATTAGATTTGCAACAATGCATATGCTCTCGTTCTTTCGTGGAATAATATTGCGCTACAAAAGTCGCGCAATATTTCCACTGCAGAACTCATGCATATTTCTCGATACAAATCTAATAACCTATAAGTATTGCATATGTTATCTAACGTAGAAGCAAATATATTTGCACTGAATTTACACGTTTTTGATCAGCATGAGGCCGACATTATAGTTCAAATGAGCTGATGTGCCTGATATCGATATCAGGCACACTTCCGGGTGCGCAAAACATCCATTGACAAGGTCACAAGTATCTTCAAATTTACATCTATATTACAAAGAAAATATGGCAAATTAACATTATTTTACTAACTTCCTCTTAAAGCGTTGTTGAATAAGGCTGGCAGAAGACTCTACGACCCAAGAATGCATAAATTTACAACAAATGTTTGGAAGGAAATGACATCAACAGCATCGGACAACGTTGGCAATCACGCACATTACATGAACAGCACGTGATGAAAAAGCATATAGCAAAAGGCAGCATTTATTTCGAATTTCATTACTAACGATTAGCATTTCTCATTACAATGTAGCTATTTATGGAAGGCCGGTGCGTCATGCTAATTGCCAAATGCTAAATGCAAAACATTTACTGCCAAATTCCAAATAATAAATGCCAAATGCTTAATGCCTCATTTGGCCAATACCTTTTGACAGTCAATATTTGACATTCAGCATTTGGCAAATAGCATTTTGCTATTAGCATTTAGCAGTTGGCAAGGCGCATCCATACCGTTGAACAGTCAATCTTTGACTATTTGCGTTTTGACAAATAGCATTTTACATTATTTGTTTAGTAGTTAGCATTTGGCAATTAGCTTAAAGCTTATGAAAGAAGGAATCAGAGTAAAAAGAAACTGTTTTCAGTTACTAGATCTTGTGATTTTCAATCTTTCACCCAAAATATAGGTTCATCATGTGTTCATCTGTTGACCACAGGTTATAATTCGGTAATGTTGAAAATGATTAGGCACGAATGTTCTTTAGATATTAAGCGAAGAGGAAATTGATTCATTCTTTAGGAAAATATCAACTTCTCATTTGACTTATTGGCCAAAAATAATAGCAGCATTCGATGACCACAGACAATAATCTTTTAAATTTGATGACTTTAGACATTAAATTAATTTGCGAAAATAATTTGACCTTTGACCTGCTTTTTGACCCCCAAAACATCATCTACTGACAACAGGTAATCGATGAATGCAGACCAAAGAGTTGTTTTTTTTTGTTTTTTTGTTTTTTATTTTGAGCGCATACTTTTTCAGTCTCAAGGTCACTGTGATATTCACATCACCATGTGAAATTTGATGACTGTAAGTAAAAGTGCTTTTTTTAAATCATTTTCTCCGAGAAAAAACATTTTCTGCCTAGAACCCCTGTTCCTTGAACACTGATGGCCCTTTAAACATTAAGTATCTACACGTGCAATCATCCTGGAAAAATTAATGATGAGGCACGCGTTTTTTGGGTATTGAGCAGAAACCTTTTTCCAGATTCTCGGCCTTGCCCTTGATTTTTGACATGATAACCCCTAAATAATTATAGTAGACCACACTCAAGCATCACATGAAATTTGACAGCTAAATATCAATGGCTGTTTGATTTAAAAAACTGAAACCTTTTTAAGTCTAGATGTCACTGTGACCTTGACCTTTGACGTACCCAACCTTAAACCAACACAATCACCTTCTGACCACAGGTAAATATCCTGTGAAGTGTGATGACTGTAGAACAATGCATATTTTAGTTATTGTGAAGAAATCGTTGTCAATTTCAATTTAACGAGAGGCAGTCATTCTATTTACAAGCCTTCTCATTTTATTGATTGGAAACCAAATGGTTTACCGATCAGCAGACAGACAGACAATAAACAAAATATTATTCCCCCTCTTCTTTCAAGGGAAGGGCTATCAAAAAACGTTTATCACCATTCTTTTCAACAACATCTCAGCCTAGGTCAAGTATTTAGATAACGTTTTATATTTCATCTTTTTTGCCGATTCACCCGGAAAAGGGATTCGCCCCCCATAGAAAAACGCCCCCCCGGTATTATTCTATAGAAAATGTGACCCCTTTCCCTGTAAAAATTCACCCCCCTTAGATTAAAAATTACGGGAATTAGCGCATTTTAACCTTTTTAAACCTTTAATCCCCGGTCCGAACCAAACAAAATCCCGGGACAATTTAAAACCCACAGGTTTTAAACCCATTAAAAGTTTAAAGTTAAAATTTAAAACTTTTAAATAATGAGTTTCAGAATAAAATAATTTTTTTAAAGAAAGAAAATTTCCTGATTTTTAAAAATCCCCCTAGTTACGACAAAAAAACGCGAAGCTGGAACCTTGTTTCACGGGAGAAAATGATAAGGTACCTGTTGTTTGTGGAAAAAAAGAAATAAAAGTTTGTTAAATATATCACAGCAGGTAATTTGATATTCAAAAGCAATGTTCCCTTTTATTACCTAAGAAGGTGTAAAAACCCAGGTATAATTATTGGGGGCCCAGGAAATCCTTTGATAAGGACCCCCCGCAACGAACTGGATGCAGTATGTTTGACCATGACTTTTGCAGAAAAAGCGGGGAAAAAAAGGGTACATGCGCAAAAAAAAATGCTTTCAACTTAAATAAAACTAAATCAAAAACATTTGGGAAAAGATTGCAAAACATTTGTTGTAAAAACCCCTTTAAATTAAAACAAAAACAAAATTGGGGTTGGACGGAACAAAAGTTCCCTATGGGGTTTAACCCCCCACAAAGTCAAAAAACGGGAAAAGGGGGGAGGATACCCCCCAATCACTGAGAGCCGGTAACTTGAGCTACCCCTGGGCGAGAATTAGCAGAAGAATTACACAAACCAATTAAAAGAAAAAAATTTTGGAAGAAAAGGGGATAGTTAATGATATTGATGAACTTTGGGCAGCTGATTTAGGGGTTAATGCAGCTTTTTTAAAAATACAATAAAGGGTAAAGTCTTGTTAACCCTTATTTATATATTTTGTAATAGCTTGGGTTTATTCATTAAAAAATAAAACTGGGGAAACTTTACTGAAGCATTTATAAAAAAGTTTCGAAGATAGAATTCAGGGCGAAAGTCCGAAACTGCAATTTTAAAAATTTATGGGTAAAGAAGGAAAAGAATTTTTAAAAAAAAGTTTTAATCATTTTTGAATAAAAAAAAGTTAATATGTACCCTAAAGGCTGGGATAATTGAAAGATTTATGAAGTTTTAAAAAAAATAATGGGAAAATTTTACAGCAAATAATACTTTACTTATTTAGATAATTTTCAGGATATGGTTGATAAAATAACAAAAAAAAACTTCTAGTAAAAATGACACCAAACCCAAGCTAGTAAAAAATTAAAAAAAGGGACTGTTTACTTCTTTAATGGTAAAAATTAAAGATACCAAAGAAAAAGCAAAATTTAAAATTGACGATCGAGTTGTTTAAATAAACTTTAAAGACTTTTGAAAAAGGGTTACACCAAACTGGAAGAGGAAAATTTTTAAATTTTTTAATTAATAAGCAAATCCCCGAGCATACACTATTAAAGATTTAAAAGATGAAAAAAATTAAAGGGTTAAATTTTATGAAAAAGGGAATTTTTTACCTACTAAAACAAGAGGTTTTTAGAATAGAAAAATTTATTAGACGAAAACTATAAGAAAAAAAAAGTTTTAAATAAAATGGAAAGGTTAAAATAAAAAATTTTTAAATTTATTTGGGGTTTACCATTTAGGAATTGGAAAAATTTAAGTTGAAAAAAATTAATATTAATTAAATAAATGAAAAAAAAAAACCCAATTTCTAATAATAAGGGAATAAAACAAAAATTAATTAATTTTTTCATTAACTAAACAGCTGCGCTTACAGAAAAAGTTATAAATTTTTGGGGAGAGTAAGTACGGGTTTTTATATTACAGCGGGTATTTTTTGGTTGCCAGCTGCAATTAGCACTTTTTTCCAAAAGCTATTCCTTTTTTTGTACAGTTCCCTGGCGCTTTTTCCAAAAATAATTCCCCCTTTATTTACTAATAAAACTAAAACTTGCCCGACAAAAATTTTTTTTTAAAAAAGAAATCACACAAAAAAAACACTTATAACAAAACAGGGATTGAAAGCTTTAGCTTTTCCCGCCCCCCAAATGATCCTGGAAAAGTAAATAAAGAAGAAGAGAAAAAAATTTAAACCCAGGATTTTTTTTGCAATACAAAAAGAAATGCAAAAAAAAAATTATTAAACCACCCCCTTAAAAGCATATGAAGGAATTTAAACTTAACGGATATAAAAGAAAAAAAGAAGAAGATTTTGTATTAAAGGTTAATAAAGATTATAAAGTTTAATCAAAGATTATTAAAGATTATTAAAGTTTATTAAAGTTTTTTTTCAATAATTTTTTTTTAAAAATGAGAAAAATTTTTCCAGTTAAAGGGAAAAATTGCACCCAGGAAAAAGTTTTTTTTAGTTTTTAAATTAAAAATAAATCCAAATTTTTAAAATAAAAATTCCAAAACCCAAATTTCACAAATTTCAAAATTTTATGGACTCAAAATTATAATCCAAAAAAACCTATTTGAACTTCTGCTCAAAAACCTTTCCCAAAATTTTAATTTCCTTTCAGCTAACAATTTTAAAAACAGTCATATAAAAATGTTTTTTTTTTTCCTGCTAAACAGTTTATGGGGGGTTTTCTGCCCTTTGGGAACGTTGTTTTTTTAACTAACGGGAAACGTTTTTTTAAAAAACGGGGGGGCATGGGGGGAACAACGGTGTTATAAATGACCCCGAGTGGGCGTATAAAACCCTTTTTTTAACTGTTTCATTTTTAAAAAACCCAAATACGGAAAAAACCCAATTGATGGATTTGTTTTTTGTTAAAACCCCCCAGAAATATTTTTTAAAAGATTTTCAAAAAAAAAAAACAAAAACGGAAGAAAATAGAGTTGGTTTAATTATTTAAAAAAACAACACAAATTACACAAGAAGGGTTTTAAACCCAGAATGCCCAAAAGGTTTTTAAAATTTTTAAACATTTTGATAACAATTTAGAAAAAATGATTTTAAAAAATCTTTTTCCCAAAAAGATATAGATAATATAAACAAATTTTCTAAAATCAATATAATTTTTTTAAAGGTGCTTTTTAAAAAAGTTTTTTTTTCTATAAAAATTTTAATAAAAAATGGTTAAAAAAAGGGTAGATAGAATGTTTAAAGGCCAAAAATTTATCTAGCATTTTTGGAGAAATAATGAATCCAGAAAAAAAATTTTCATAAAAAAAAGTTTTTTAAAAAGAAGAAATGTTATTAAATCAAAATTTTTTAAACCCAAATATTAGCGATGAAAAAAAAAATCATGTCTTTGATAAATTCCCAAAATGTTAAAAAGGAATTCCCTTATTTTTAAAAAAAATAATTTTTTTGAAGGGGACTGGGGTTTTGTCTTTTAACTAAAGAAAAAAATTGCCAAAATTTAAATGTGATTGTCCCAGACCAAATAATTTTCGAAACAATCCAAAAAAAGTTATTGAAACCAAATTTTGGGATCAAATTAAAAAAAAACAAATAAAAGCACTTAAAGCAGCATCCAAAGACCTTTAAAATTAATTTAGGGGTTTAAAAACAAAAGTGCTGCAAAGGAAAAAACCAATTAAAATGGAATATCAAAAACCAGCGGAAAAAGATATAAATTTAAAAATTTTAAATTTCCTTAAACTTTATTATTTTATTATTTTTTAATCCTTTTTTTTTCCATAGTGATTTTTTTTCTAAAAAAAATATAGATTTGGGAAAAAAAAAAAGATCTACAAAAAAATATTATAAAAAATTTGGGAAAATTAAAAAATTTCCCAAGCCCAAAATCCAAAGAATCAATTAAAATTTAACAAACCACCCTTAGAAAAAAATTAAATCTGAAATTAAAAATTTAAAAGGGATAAAAATAAACGTTGTTTTAAAAAAAAATTTTGTAAAAATGGTGCAACTGATACAATAAATAAACAGCTTTATTTTTAATCAAAGCTTTTAAAAATTAAAAAACACAAACGAAAAAAAAAAACACTTTACCTCAACCTTTGAAGAATAAAAATAGAATTGGGCAACTGGATTTCAAAGGGAAATGGCGGAGAATAGATTTAGTTGATGCTCAATTTTATAAAAAGAATAAGTATAGTCCCCATTTTTTTGGGGTTTCAAGTTATTTAGAATTAAACCAAAAACCGGGTTTCAACATCCAATAAAAGGAAAATAAATATAAAGAAAGATGATAATGAAGTTTTTTGATGGTTCCCTTTAGGGTTATAAATTTCCTACAAAAAAAGAACCCCAAGAGTTCAAAATATTAAAAAACATATAAAAAATCTTGATTTTACCCGGAATAAAGTTTTTTTGGGTTTTTCATTAAAATCAAATACCTAAAATAAAGTTTTAAATGAAATTTCATTTTAAAAATATTTGGGTTTTGAAAAAAACCTACGGGAATTTAACCATTTTTACATAACAAAATATCAAATTCCGAAAGGTGTGACATGTTTTTTAATCAAAAAAGATAAAAAATTACATTATGTTTTTGGGTAAAAGACTTTTAAAAGATTAATGTTTTTAAAAAAACCAAAGATCAACATAAAAAACACTTTGTAAAAACTGTCTGCAACATTTTACTCAAGAAAGAATATTAAATGAACATATTCCAAATTGTTTAGCTATTAATGGTACCCAAGGCGTAAAAATGCCAAAAGAGGGAAGTAAAGTACAATTTAAAAATTATCATAAAGGTTTAGCAGTACCTTTTGTAATTTATGCTGATTTTGAATCAATAACTAAGAAAGTTTTAACTGCTTTACCATCACCCGAATCTTCATTTACTGAACCATATCAAAATCATATAGATTGTGGTTACGGCTATAAAGTTGTTTGTTGTTATGATAACAGTTTTACTAAACCAACCCAGATTTATAGAGGCCCTAATGCAGTTTATAAGTTTATTGAAAAAATGCCTGAGGAAGAGGAATATTGTAAAGAAATATTTAAAGAACATTTTAACAAAGATTTGAGAATGTCTAAAAAAGATGAAAGTGAATTTAAAAAACAAAAGTTTTGTCATATCTGTGAAAAAGAATATAAGGAAAATGAAAATCCTGTCCGGGATCATTGTCATATAACAGGAAAATTCAGAGGAAGTGCTCACTCGGAATGTATATTAATTTTAGACTAACACACAAAATTCCTGTTATTTTTCATAATTTAAGAGGTTATGACGTCATTTTATTATGCAACAAATAGGAAAATTTAAAAAAGAAATTAATGTTATTCCTAACAATATGGAAAGATATATGGCATTTATGATTTCCGACTTGGTCTTTATTGATTCATTCCAATTTATGTCTCAATCATTGGATAACTTAGTAAAAAATATTCCAGAATTTAAACACACATCAACTGAATTTGATAAAAATAATGCGAAGCTGGAACCTTCGGTTACACTAGAATTATTAAAAACAAAAGGTGTTTATCCATATGATTACATGGATTCATTAAAAAATTCAAAGAAACAAAATTACCTTCTAAAGAAGATTTTTATCAATTTTAAATGAAACACACATATCTGACAACGAATATGAACATGCTAAAAATGTTTGGAATAAATTTAAAATTAAAACAATGGGAGAATATCATGATCTATATTTAAAAACTGACGTATTACTTTTAGCTGATGTATTCGAAATTTTAAAAATTATGTTTAGAGTACTACAAATTAGATCCTTGTCATTATTTTAGTAGTCCTGGTTAGCTTGGGATGCAATGTTAAAAAATGACTGGAATTAAGTTAGATTTAATAACTGATATTGATATGTATCTTTTTATTGAAAAGGGACTGAGAGGAGGAATAAGTTATATTTCAAACAGATACAGTAAAGCAAGCAATAAATATATAAAAGATTATGATCCTAAACTTGACAGCAAATACATTATGTACCTCGACGCCAATAACCTTTACGGTTGGGCCATGTGTCAACCTTTGCCCACTGGAAACTTTAAATTTATATCCAAAAAACAATTTAAGAAATTAATAGCAAAGGGTAAAAGTAATTTTATAGTTGAGTGTGATTTAGAATATCCAGAGGAATTATGGGATTCTCATAATGATTACCCATTAGCCCCTGAAAAAATTAAAATACCAGATGAATGGTTGTCTGGTTACAGTAAAAATATTAAAGAAAAATTTAAAATTGGAAATAGTGATGTAAAAAAACTAGTTCCAACTTTAATGAAAAAACAAAATTATGTAGTTCATTATAAAAATCTTGAACTATATACACAATTAGGGTTAAAAGTAACAAAAATACACAAAATATTAACTTTTGACGAAAGTCCTTGGTTAAAAAAATATATTGATTTTAATACTCAAAAAAGATCTAAAGCGAAAAATTCATTTGAAAAGGACTTTTTTAAGTTAATGAACAACTCTGTATTCGGTAAGACGATGGAGAATTTACGCAAGAGGGTTAATATTAAATTAACTCATGATGAAAACCTTTTATTAAAATACATAGCCAAACCTTCATTTGTTAGTTCAACGATGTTTAACAAGAATTTGTTTGGTATTCATAGAATAAAAGAAAGTTTGTTATTAAACAGACCTTGTTATGTTGGAATGTGCATTCTAGATTTATCAAAATATTTCATGTATGATTTTCATTATAATTACATTATGGAAAAGTGCGAGGGTAATTGTAAATTACTATTCACTGACACTGATTCATTATGTTATGAAATAAAAACCAAAGATGCATATGAGGATTTTCATAAGGACAAAGATTTATTTGATAATAGTGATTACGATAACAACTCAAAATTTTATTTCGACAATAATAAAAAAGGAATTGGAAAATTTAAAGATGAAGCTGCCGGCATTCCCATTGTTGAATTTGTCGGATTAAGAAGTAAAATGTATTCATATTTATTAGAAAACGAAGTAAATGTTAAAAATATAAAGGAATTAAAAAACTTGTTGTTAAGAAAACAATAGTTCCATAAAAATTACAAAGATACTTGTTTAATTCAACCCAAACTAATCACACCTTTAAAGTTATTCGTTCTGATAAACACAATCTTTCCAGTTATGTTATAAATAAAACATCTTTATCATGTTATGACGATAAAAAAATATATTCTTGATAATGGTATTGATACATTAGCTTATTCTTAAATTAACTCTTAAATTAACTCTTAAATTAATTCTAAGTAACTCTAAATTATAGAACCATAAATTGTTAACTGAATATTCATAACGTTTAAAGAATTAATATAAATAACATCATTTATTTAAATTTATTAGCATAATTAATAGAAATAGATTCATTTTTTCTATTAATTTTTTGCATTGTAACTTGAAGAATTACATTTTCTTTATTTTTAGTTGTAATTTAGCTTCTCCTTTATCTAATTTAATTGCATCAACAAGAATAAATTAAAATGCAATTAAAATTAATTCTTACATTATTACCATTTTGAACTAAACCAGGACTAGCATTTACAGTTTTCCATTGAAATAATCCACTACCGGTATCTTGAGTATAACATGTTAGAAACAATGGAGGTTTTCTTATTAATTGTCTTTCTATTTGTTTTTCTATTTTATTTACTTTTTCATTTATATTATTTAATATTCCCATTATATTAATTATTCCAGTTAAATAAAAACACAGTAATTAATAAAAACTAAAGATTAACTCAAAAGTTTGTTTCTATCATGGAATGCATGTTCATCCGATATGTAGAATCTGATGTAACTATCCGCCAAAAGCGAAAATGTTACTTCTGTAGATGTTGAATCGTCATAAGGATGAATGTCAAACATTGTCCCTTGTGTTAGATAAACTTTAATTTTTTTCTTATAAATAGATACTAACTGATCAGTGTCAAAGTCCTCAGCTGTTATATTTACATTATCAAATATATTAAATATACCAATAATTGAATTATAATCAATACTCCACCATCTAAATATAAAATGTGATATTGGGCTTTTAATCGGTTTATCCGGTTCACCTATGGGCCTGGCCCCCGTTAATAAAATCTTAATATCTATTATATAAGTTCCAGTTTTTTCGACCATAAACACACCCCTCAAAAGCACATCGTGTACAACTAATTTATATTCTTGGTTTGTGTTTATAAAATCTCTATAATCTACGATAATTCCAGGTGTTAATTGAAATGTATTTAAATAGTTCAGACCGGTCATATCTTCATATGTTGAATATATCCAAGCACCCCGACGGCCAAAATACTTTTTCATTTTTACGTAATCATAAAAACTGTTATTATAGTATTCAAAGAGAAACACTTCATGTTTTACTTTTTCTATTTCTTTTTCCAATTCTTCTTTTATTTTTTTATCTTTCTTTTAAGAATTATTTCAGCTAAATCATCAAGTCGTTTTGTTGTAGCAACTTCAAAAGCAGATAAACTATCAACAACACCCTTTGTTCTAGCTAATTGTATTTCTTGTTTTAGAAAAACATTTTTTACTTTTGTAATTTCTTGGGTATTAGTAGAAATTTCTTGAGTATTAGCAGTGATTGATTCTCCTTGTTTAGTTGATATTTCAACTACAGAGTCCAGATCATTTATTATTTTTTTAATTTTATTATTAAATTCGCTGATATCTTTTTCTAACATTTCTGTAAGTGTACTTAATTCCGCGTACTTTAAATTGTGGCGTGTGTCAACAGTACTAATCAAGTTCCAAAGTTGTTTCTTAAAATTTTCTAGCTGATCATTAATTGTGTTAATTGCTTTAGCATTAGCAGTAATTGATTCTCCTTGTTTAACTGATTTTTCAACTACAAAGTCCAGTTCATTTTTATGTTTTTCAACTTTAGCATTAAATTCATTAATATCTTCTTGTAATTTTTTTGTAATATTACTTAAGTCTGCATACTTTAAATTATGACGGTTGTCAACAGTACTAATCCAAACTCGAATTTGTTTTTTAAAGTCATCTATTTTAGAATTAAGCTCTTTTTTAAAGTCATCTAATGCTGTGTCATGATCATCACCTCTTTGTGAAGCTGCCTTTTCCAATTCAGATTTATATTCTGCAAGTTTATTTGAAAATGTATTGAACATTTGTTCATTCCCTTTTACCATTTCAGTATTTAGTTTATTTACTTCTGTTTTGATTTCTAACTGATACATATTTTGTAACTTTTTCTCAGCTTCATTAATCTTGTCTTTTAGTTCTTCATGTTTAATCATATTATCTTTTAATTCCATATGTTGCTTGTGTAAAATGTTTGAATTGACTCTAAATACTTCTTTTATGTTGTCATCTGTCAAATCAGATTTCCCTTCAAGTTCTTTAATAGAATCAACCATAGCTTTCATTTCTTCTCCGAGTTTACCTTGTAATTGAACTATTAATAATGAATTGTTTTTTAAGTCTTTTTGTTAAATCTTCAATATTCTTTACTTCTTCTTCTAATGTCTGTTTTATAGATTTGATGTCTTCAAGATTATAGTCATCTATTACACTTTGAACTTTTTTATACATAAACCGTCTTGAAACTGCATCGTTGGGTTTATCTGGATCTCCTAGGTTGATTATTTCATTACCTCCCATATCTAATGCTCTGTTCATTGTGTTATCAAGTTCCTTATTTTTGTGAAGATACGATTCCGTTTCCTTTTTAAGTTTTTTGAATTGTTTTTAGTAGCATAATCACTTAAATCAATATCAAATTTAACTTTACTTATACTGTCAGGTTCACTTATTTGTTCTATATTACTAAAAAATCCCATTATATATTACCATAAAGTTTTTTTCTAAAAAACTTCCTTGGTTTGTCAATATATAAGAAATCAATATTTTGATTTGTTGCATTAGCAAAAGATTTAGGGTTAATATTTTGTTCATTACAAATCTTATCATTTTCTCGTTTACCTGGACTTTCAAATAAAATATAATGTGAACAGTTAATTCGGATATCTTTTGGTGTTTTATAGTAAGACTGACTTAAATAAGTAACACAACGTTTTTTGTGACGTCCTTGAAATAGGGTATTTTGTTATTTCATTTTGAACCTTTTATCTTCACATACAAAATCATCAATATTACTACTTTTTTGTTTTTTCTGATTCAAGATTCTCACAAGGTTCAATTTGATTGGAATCAGCCGAATATTCAAGTATTTCATTTGGATCCACTTTAAATTTTTTTGCAATTTGGCTTCAGTGGTTAATTAAATCTTGATATTTAGATTGTTCTAGGTTTTTAGCATATAGGTATAAATTATCATAATATATAAGAGGTTTTCGAAGTATATGCATTAATGTATTTGTTTTTCCAGATCCAGAAGATCCACATATTAACATTCTAAAACATGAATCTGGCATAAAAGTATAATGTTGTTTAAAGTTATTAGATTTATCATTTTTTGTATCATAATTTGGAATTTCCATTTATATATAATAATACATTATTTACATTATCTTACATTATCTTACATTATTTTACATTATCTTACGTTATTATATAAATGCAATCAAAACTTAATGAAATAAGAATAAGAAAAAACTTAGTCGGGCAAAAGATGAGAGCTCTTAGAGAAGAAATAATGAGAGAAAAAATTAAGAAAGCTACAAATCGGGATATGTACACTGAAATGTATAAGCCAATTACTGAAGGAATAGAAAGTCAAAAAGAAAAATTATCAAGTCAGTTAAAAGCATTACCTGGAATAAAACAACAATTAGCGTTACTAGGTGATGAAATGAAAGACATACAAACATATCAGGGTTTACCACAGATATTCCAAAAACCACTACCACCATTACCGGACTCCCCTGAACGTGTTAAAAATCTTGAAAAAATATTGGCAGATTATGAAAATAAAATAAGAAAAGAACAAGTTTTAAAATCGGCTTCATCGATAGATTGGGGAGATGAACCTGCTGGATGGGTTCCTCAAGATGAACTTAAGAGATTAGAAGATTATGAAAGAGAAAAGATGGGAATAACTGAAACAACTGATGATACAACTGAAGAATCAGAAGAAGAATCAGAACAAGAATTGTCATTTGATCCAGCGGTATTAAATAAAAAAGTTGATTTAGCACTTTTAGATAAAACAAAATATAACACACCACAAGAAGTGTTTGAATTTTTTCACAGCAAATCTAAAGATCCTGATAAAAGAATGACTAGGGAAGAAGTAGAGGGTATCATAGAAAATGTATCAAAGGATATAAAAAAATTGGGTAATGATTCTGGTTCAATAACTAGAAAGAAAAACAAAACAAATTTCGATCTGAAGCAAAAGGAAGTAATTATAGCTAAGTCGGATAATTTAAACAAATATAGAAAAACGCTCCGTGATATTCTTAATCAAGGAGAATATGTGGGAAAAGGAATAAGATATCATAACCCATATAAAGTTTCACCAAATGGACAATATGGTAATTTAATTATTGATCTTAATAAATTTTATGGTCAAAACAAATTAATTGCTAAGGATAGAATAACTGGAAAAGAAGTCATTAACACTAAAGTAGATAACGATTTGATTGATTTGATTAATAAAAGATATAACAATAATAAAAAACATTCAATTCATTCAAGAAAAATATTTAAAGAATTAACAGAAAAGTCAGGATTACCTATCAATAAAA
>NW_026461078.1:0-74360 GCF_021730395.1 Mercenaria mercenaria | reverse complement strand
GATACGGATTACTACGTTTCTACCCGTGGCTAGGCGTAGCTATCTGCGCCGTATGTGTGACTGAGGTAATGAGAAGAACTTTTGGAAGCGTAGAACGCAACCAAACGTCTTTTTGTAGCCAAACTGTTACACATGTTACAGCTCATTTCTTAAATTTCGCCGAAAAACGTCTTCAGTAGTGTTATATAGATGTAACAAGGATCTTACAAGGATGTTACATGGATGTTACTTATGTTACATGTGTCTGAGAAGAAGCGTCATTTTGTAACCAAAATGTTACACATGTTACACCTCATTTCTTAAATTTGGCCGAAATACGTCTTAAATGTAATAAGGATGTTACAAGGATGTTACTTATGTTACATGTGTCTGAGAAGAGGCGTCATTTTGTAGCCAAAATGTTACACATGTTATACCTCATTGCTTAAATTTGGCCGAAAAACGTATTTATTAATGTTATATAGAGGTAACAAGGATGTTACAAGGATGTTACATGGATGTTACTTATGTTACGCGTGTCTAAGAGGAAGCGTCCTTTTGTAGTCAAAATGTTACACATGTTACACCTCATTTTTTTAAATTTGGCCGAAATACGTCTTTAGTAGTGTTATACAGATTAACAAGGATGTTACAAGGATGTTACATGGATGTTACTTATGTTACGTGTGTCTGAGAAGAGGTCTCAATTTGTAGTCAAAATGTTACACATGTTACACCTCATTTCTTGAATTCGGCCAAAATACGTCTTTAGTAGTGTTATATAGGTGTAACAAGGATGTTACAAGGATGTTACTTATGTTACGTGTTCTGAGAAGAGGCGTCTATTTGTAGTCAAAATGTTACACATGTTACACCTCATTTCTTAAATTTGGCCGAAATACGTTTTCAGTAGTGTTATATAGATGTAACAAGAATGTTACAAGGATGTTACATGGATGTTACTTATGTTACGTGTGTCTGAGAAGAGGCGCCTTTTTGTTACACATGTTACACCTCATTTCTTAAATTTGGCCGAAATACGTCTTTAGTAGAGTTATATAGATGTAACAAGGATGTTACAAGGATGTTACATATGTGTTACTTATGTTACGCGTGTCTAAGAAGAGGCGGCTTTTGTAGTCAAAATGTTACACATGTTACATCTCATATTTTAAATTTAGTCGAAAAACGTCTTTATTAATGTTATATAGAGGTAACAAGAATGTAAAAATAACACTGTCTTGTCAAACAAAACTAACCAGTACAGCTCGCGTTTACCGGTAAATCAAGCTTTTAAAAGCATTTTCTACACCTTCCTACAAACAAACTGTTCATGTAATATTTCTGTGGTATAGATGGAGGCTTTCGATACTCTTCTTTACAACAAAACATGTCAAGTAGCTGATCAACCATCTGTTCACACAAAGATTAGTGCTATAGTGTGCATTCCTGCATCGTCTGCTACACCTCTTGAACATACTAAAAAAGGTTGCCCATTAGGTTGGGCACATATGGGGATCAAGTGTTCTATCACTTTCCTAAAATTCCAAATCAAGATAATAAAGGCTGACCTGAGGTATCTTTGATAAATTGGAACCTTTCTGGTAGTTTTTGCCTCAAGTACCTGAGTCTCATACCAATAGCTCCTCAAGTGCATTTGCAACCTAGATAAAGGCTGTAGAGGAAGATGTAATTTGTCGAAAGTGCAGAAATGTTCTGCACTGCCTTATGCAAATTAACTAAAGTTGTCTACAATCTCGTACTTGTGTGTACTGACCTGTGTATCTGACATGTACCTTATTTCAGATTTCAGCTCAGTGTGCAGAGTTATATATTTCACAGAATAGTTACTAAGTGTTGTCCGTGAAAGCAACTTTAATATTTTCAGCCTTACTCTTTTTGTTACACAGTTAGCATTACATAATCAATGATTATGTGATCAATTTATTATGCAGATATTCTGACTGTGAGTGCATAATAAGGAACGTTGTTTCATTTGACCCTACTAGCCCGTCGCTATAATCTATTCTTGCATTTCGAAGTCCCAAACCGAATGAGGTAGTTGTCGTACTTGGTGTCGTAGGAACTAAAATTTTACATAGAAACTAAATTAATTGACCTTCACATTCTCCATATTACCTTCCATCTATAAACAAGGTTTCATAAAGAAGTCATTAGAATTTGCACTTTTGAAGTTAATGAAGAATCCGCCATTTGCGAATGACGGACAGACATACAGACGATCAAAATGATGTACAAAAGGAGAAAATAAGATAACAAGCATGCTTTCAATTTTTCCTCCTATATATGTATTTCTCAAGAAACAATCTCTCCTAGTTTTGAAGAATGCAGGATGATATTTTTGTCATATTCATGCACTATTTGTTGGCATAGCAACAACATTAATTGCCATAGGAACAAATTTAAATGACATTGACATTCTCCACATTGCCATCTATCCATGTACCACGTATCATGAAAAAATCTGCTTAGTTTTAAAGTTAATGGAGTATGCCACTTTGCATGGATGACGTACTGACATGCATATGGGGCAACCCATAAGCCCTCTCTGGCTAGGCACTGGTGGGGGAATAACAACAATGTTTCAGTATGCTGCTGTGGAGGGAATGCAAGTAAAATAATATAAATTACATGTAGTAAAATAAAACATCCTTTAGAATATGAAAAAAAACAACACAATGATAATATTAAACAGAGTTTTAAAGGCTAGATTTTAGCCGTTACCATGGAAACAGAAAGAAATTAACATCATTTGAATTTTAATTTTTGCATTTGATGCAAATTTAGGATTTATTTTATCATATACATTTATATTTGGTGCATTTTGGGGATGAATGTAAATATAATGACCTTTCATTAGAATCTTGTAAGGTAAATATTGAGTTTTGGCGGCCATTTTGGAAAATGGCCGCCGTATCGGCCATCTTGATAGATATGAAATGGGTCCCATGAAAAAAAAAATATGCTTTAATAAAAAGCTGTGCCAATTTTGGTGCTTTTCCCATTTTTTGAAGTATTTTTGCATTTTCTGTTACGAATTGATCGGACTAATACAAATATAACCAGTACAAAATGCTTTGAGTGTATTTATGAGATTCAGTCGAATGGTAAATTGCTGTACGTTTTGTGTTACAATATAAAATGTTTAAGAGCTTCTTTCATGTTAATATTTGATATGGTTTTGGATAGCTAATAATAAAGAGTTTATAAATCTCGTTCACTCAAATCTTTGTTTAAGCTTTAAAATCTCGACTCATTTTTTATTTTGAATGTACTAAAACAAAACAGATATCACAATATATGTTACTTTAAAGTATAAGAGTCATATAAACCATATTCTATTGAATTAATGTACCTGTTGAGACTTTTGATAGAGACTAAACTGATGAAAACCGTCATAAAACTTCGTAACATTTCACTGACGCACAACAACTTAAATGTCCGGTGTGAAAGAATAGAATGATATTTTTGAGGTGAAGCTTTAATAAATTAAGAAATTCTCTTTCATGCAATTTAAGGCGATACTTGTATAAACACTCTTATTTAAGGAGCATCAACCAGGCAATATAACATAGCTTCTTAACATTGAAGAATGATACAAAAACTGTCACATTTATAAAATACATTCAATTTGGCTGATTTGCTTAACGTCTGCGATTAATGTAAGTAATGCTTTATATTTACAACTTGAATTCATTTTGGAAGATTGTATTTTATTTCTAATTATTGATTATACATTTCTCTCGTAAGATGTATAATGCAATTATAGCTCCACATCCGCCACGCTTATAATTACTAATATCTAACTTTACAACACTTTATTTGCATGAGGAATTATCAAGCCAAATTTGCTAACCTATATAAACTTCTTTAATACTTTTGCTCGGGTGAGATGTCATTAATTTGCACTGTACCTTTGGACTATATGATAGTTTCTAACAAGATTGTCCTGGTTAGCTTTAGGTCATGATCACACGACTATTGATAAATAATTGAAGGAAGAAATACAGCAAGAATTTGTCTCCTACACAGTGTCATAAAATCTCTGGCACGATCTCAATTGTTTGACCATGAACACTACATTATAAAAGACAATGAAAAGCCGTTCAAAATGAGAAGTTTTAAAATTTATTCAGTATTAGCTCCGCTTATATCTAATTGAACTTAAGGGAAACATTTCGAACGACAGGGGATTAATATGGGGAATGTTTCTGAAGCCTTTCCTACCTTAGATCTTGTAGAACCTAGCGTGGGGACCTAGAAGAATTGTTTGAACAAACAAGGAGAGGATAATACGATGCTGCTAGAGACAAGGTGAAGATCTATCAAATGGTACATGATGCAAAGATGCGATATTTACATTGCAGTGTTGCATCGTATTTTTCGTTTTCGCGTTGTATTTTGTGTCATTCTAAAGGCGATATTACGTAAGCACCAATGTGCGATGTTAATATCACTTTTACGCATCGTAATATTGTTATTTTGCCATTATGTCGAAGGGCAATATTGCAATGATACGATGCGAAAACTGTTTTTCGTTTGCGTTTAGTTGGCTTCTCCCAGCAGGACTAAGTATGGCAGTGATATATTTATTCTGACTCCGCCTTCCTCTTGCGTGCACACGTTTTCCTAGTTTGATATACTTTTCGGTAACTGGAATGTTCGTAAATGTCTGCTTTATTTTGGCAATTATAAATCACTTCAAAGGTTCCCAAGGGTAGGGTAGAAACATTTTGAATTTTAAAGATAATTCAATTTTATAGCCAAATATATTTTCCCAGTGTAAAGGTGTGACCCAAGAACATATTCGAAAAATAGCGTATCAATGCCATTCTTTGACGATAAGATCAAAACTAGACAAGATACGTATATTTTAAGAATTAAGAACGTTCCTATAACCACTCTTTTAGTTCTTAAAATAATGTATAATATGAATGGTAATGCCATATACTTTTGAAGAAATTAAGGAAAAAAGTTGTTACGGAAAACATGGTAATGTTATTAAGCGGAACTGCGTAAATTAGAAGATAAAATGTCAAACTTACTTCTCGAAATGTTAAAAATAAAGACAAGAAAAAAGGAAACAACGTCACCTTATTTGTTCTTATCTATTTTTTGTATTCTTTCGAATTCAAACAATCATACAAATTAAGTATATCAATGACATTTTTTTCACCATCCGATTTTCTATTACCACTTTTGTTATGGCTTTTCGAATTAGCAATGCTTAAGTGTTATTGTTCCACCTACTTATTTCCTAAATTTAATTTACTACAACTCCTATAGTAGTGTCAATTTTCTCAGGGAAATTTATGTTTCCACCGATTTCTGGTTTATAGGCATGTAAGGCAATAAAGACTCGAGGTTAACACACACATCGTTCGTCATTTTAGAAGCCTTCATTTGATAGGTCCGAAAAGCATTTGATGCTTGCTTGGAACGGCTCATTACGGCTCTATCATCGAAACGTTGATTGTATAATGTCGGACATAGTGTCACTGCCAGAATGATAAGTAATATTTCGATTTTTAGTTGAAATACCAGCTTCCAAAACAAATAATCATACTCTTAACGTCATTCTGTGAAACTTTTTCAGAGCATCTAGTGGTTCCTGTAGAAATTTCCAACACGAAGGATTTCATTAAAATAAGTCTCGTGCATCAGGTAAAGTGAAATATGAGTTTCAATTTGATTATAGTGTTTAATTTGTTTCATTAAAGCGTTCATTTGTAAAGCCCACCTTTTGTGTTTTTCTAATCATAGGGCTGTAAACTTCACACAATATGTTTTGTAACATCATCAATTTCAAGGTCAATTTGCTCAGCCAGTAAACCTGTAATAGCCCAGTAAAATCGTGAAAAAATACTTCAGAAAATGGGAAAAGCACCTGTGTTAGGGCAAAACCGAAAAAATGAACATGAGACCCACTCTAAAAAATCCAATATGGCCGAAAAATCCAAGATGGCCGCCATACATGTATACGATTTTAATCCATATTAAAAAGAGCTTTCAATTCAAAAAATGACTCAAAGTCGTTGTTTTCTGACGTCCGAAAGGAATGCTGACTCTTTTATTTTTTAAAAATTTGGGATTAAGCTCAGTATTGCACATGAAACTACAGACAATCAAACTTCAGGCTAGAGGGCGTGGACGGTAGCATGCATTTCCACTACCGTCCATGAACAGGCTCAATCAAACCGAGCCTGCAACATTTTCGTTTCCGTCGTGTTGAGCGACCTGTGAAGTTTTCCACTTTTCTCTATTCTAATGTAATGTACATCAAATGACAGCATATTGTCTGGAAGTATAATTGCAACATGCATTTGTTCCCAATGATAACACCACTTGACATTTGTGGCACATACGAATAAAAAGCAGTTTCCCTAAGTTTCTGTTTAGGTCAGTGATTCTGTGATTTAAAGTTATAATTTCTGTTTGCAAGCTTTGAGTGATGCTTTGCCTTCACAGGCTGTGAAAGAAACATAGGTTTTCCTTGTGCGAAGTATAAAAAATGCTTGGGAAACATTGACCAGTTTCTTTGATTTCACAACATCATTCCCAGTTCTTTTTTTCTTTTAAAACTGAACCCTTCTTAGATCAAATACCTGCGATAGAGTCTTTCAATGCTCTTCCAAACAAAAGAACATGTCCAACAACGAAAGAGTCTTTCAATGCTCTTCTAAACAAAAGAACATGTCCAGCAGCAGGTGTCAATGAGGCTCGCAAGCATCTGTTCACGCAGAGTGGGTCTACATGAAGCGTGCATTACTCCGTAGTCTGCTGCAACTCTTGAATATACTTTAAAAGGTTGCTTATCAAGTCGGGCACATATGGTGTCAGATATTCTATCCCTTTTACCTAATTCACAGCGCCGTGCGATAAATTAGTTTATGATTTTCCTTACAGTTTTGGAGGCATCATAGGTGGCTACGGGCTGCGACGTATCTGCTCACATTATATACGAGCATCGTGACATTTTTGTAAAGGCTATCGCGGGAATGCCAGGAGAAATCCGTACCGATGCTACGCAGAGATTGTATGGAAATCGTGCAATTTCAGTGCAGCTGCCGTGAAGTCTCCGCAAGCTTCTTGCGGAATTCGTAAGACCATCTGAAAAATATTTTGTCATATCAAGGCCGCTACATGGCAATGGTACGTCCGAATTAGGGTTGTCGCGCAATAATTGCTCAATATCCGTGCGAATTCAAGGGTACTGCACGGGCACCGAGCTGCAACGTTGCGGCAGCTATGCGAGAGACTTGCGAAGGACCCGCGAGTCTACAATCTTCGTACGATATCTTTTGGGCACCATGCAGCGTTGGCTGCACGAACAGCGCGCATCCTCTTAACGATGCCCGTGCACGGATTGTGCAATGCCACCTGCGACATGTCTACGGGCTACGGGCTTACGACTTTTTCAAATTTGTACAACACAATCGTAAAGGCTGCGGAGCCCGTAAATCCGAACGAAAATCGCACTGCTGCCCCCTGCCTTCGCACAGAGTACGCACGGAAAGGAGGATACGGGTAGTCTACTGGCTCCACAGACGCATCGCCTAATATGAAACAGGCATTTCCTGAGATTTTAAG
Source organism: Mercenaria mercenaria (assembly GCF_021730395.1). NCBI lineage: Eukaryota > Metazoa > Mollusca > Bivalvia > Venerida > Veneridae > Mercenaria > Mercenaria mercenaria. The sequence continues at coordinate 66,770 of NW_026461078.1, read as the reverse complement.
TCAAGAGGAATGAGGCTGACCAAAGGTATTCTGACAAATTAGAACCTTCTGGTATTCTTGCCTCAATAGCCTCTCATATACATGTGAAACAATACAAAGGCTGTTGAGGAAGATATAATGCTAAGTGCTGAAATTCTCTACACAGCCTTATGCAAGTTTACTCATGGTGTCTACCATCTTGTAATAGTGTGTACTGATACATATACCTTTTGTCACTTTGTTGAATTGTATATATCACAGAAAAGTTACTATGTGTTTTCCAAGTTTGACCATGAAGGCAAATTCAATATTTTTAGACATATTCTTCTTTGTTACACAGTTTGTATTGCATAATCAATAATTATCTGACCAATGTATTATACAGATAATGTGACAGTCGGTCCAACGTTATTACATTTGATTCTACTAGCCCGTCGCTATAATCTTTATAGTAAATAGTGCATTTTAAGCCCCTAACCGAAAAGGGTATTTGTCATATTTGGTGTCACAGAGACAACAATTTTTGCACAGAAACTAAGTTAAAGGACCTGCCTATTCTACAAATTACTTTCCATCTATAAACCAGGTTTCATGAAGAAATAAAAAAAATCTTCTGAAGTTACAGAAATATTCACCATTTTTCACAGACATACAGATGGTCGAATTGATGTAAAATGGACAAAATAAGATAACTATTGTGTTTTCAATTTTTTGTTTCTATCTATGTACAATTTGTCGAGAAACAATCTGCCTTACTTCAAAAAAATAGCAGGATGACACTTTTTGTCATGTTGGTAGACTAGTTGTTGTCATAGCAACCACATAGGTTGCCATAACAACAAATCTAAATGATTTTGGCATTCTTCGCATTGCCATCCATCTTTGTACCATGTTTCATGAAAAATTACATTGTACTTTTAAATCCCAATTTGCATGACTGACGGACTGACAGACATATGGGGGCAACGCATAAGACGCCTCCGGCTTAACACTGGTAGGGGAATAACAGCAATCTTCTAATGCGTCGTATTAGATAAAATACAAGTAATATAGTACAAACTACATAAAGTAAAATAAGATAAAAAAATAAAATATCAGAAATTGACAAAGATTTTGTTTGATAATACAAAAATGGTGTTTTGTAGCTACTTTTTCGCCGTTACCATGGAAACAGAAAGAAATTAACTGCATTTGAATTGTTATTCTATGTTTTTTTTTATTTAAAATTAAGATTCATCGTATCATATACATTTATATTTCTGTGCATTTTGGGGATGAATGTAAATACAATGAACTTTCATTAGAATCCCTAAAAGTTAATATTAAAAATGGCCACCGTATCGGCCATCTTGAAAGAAATCAATTGGGTCCCATAAAAAAATGTGTCTTTTGCTTTGGTAAAAACATGTGCCATGTTTGGTGCTTTTCCCATTTTCTGAAGTATTTTGGAATTTCGTGTTACGAATAGATTGGACTATATGCATTTCTCTCCCTTATAAACCAACAACTTTACCATTATAGTAAAATTCTACATTACTAAGACCACTGGCTGTCTCCATAAAACACCACATCAGCTTTTCATCTGAAGCCGTCAATGACTCAGCCTGTTTTTTAATCTATATATTGACCTTAATACGATTTGCAATAACATGCAAACGTTTTGCTACAGTCGTACAAACCCCTTTGAAATTGTCTAACACTATCTATAACACAGAAAAACTATAATTAATACATACATTCTTAGTCCTAAACGCGCAAACAGTATAATATAATTTTTATTTTCTGTTTGCGCGTTTAGGACTTGGCTATGCATAAATAGGCATACAATACACTAGCCTGAATATGTTGAATGATGATGTTTAGACTAATGTCAAAATACGGATTTAAACTTAAACGGCCATGGTTAAGTATACAAAGTGCATTTAGTTTCTGTCTATCCTTCATTATATCAACATGTGAGACGTTTTATTTTATATATTCGTTTATTATTTTCTACAGTAAATACTGTCTAAAATGTAAAGAATCTATTTATTTCTACTTTTCATTTGCGAATACAAACAAATAAAAGAGCCATGCTCTATTAATTTTATAAAAGTTTGAAATGAAACATTTAGACTTTACTGTTACTAGACCTGATAGACGTTACATCCTATCCAGATGTATACTACGGGAGCCGTGGTTATGTTCGGGAAAATATACGTATTCTTTCTCACCTAAAACGTGCAGCTCAGTAAATGGGCAAGTAGTTCGCATATTGATCAAATAGTAATTTATCTTCAGGCGTGCACCATTCACATTGTCTCAGTGGTTCTAATTACAAAAACCTCGGATGAAAACTCCGTTTACTTAAAATCATATGCATGGAAGATAACTCATTTTGGCTTTAATATATTGCTGGCTGCTCCTTTTTAGCTCACCTGAGCAATGCTCAGGTGAATTATTGTGATCGCTCGATGTCCAGCGTCCGTCGTCTATCGTCCGTCGTCTGTTTGTCTGTCAACATTTCGCTTGTGTACGCGATGGAGGCTTTATTTTTTTTACTGATCTTCATGAAATTTGATCGGATTGATGGCCTTAATGAAATCTAGGCCAATTTTGAAAATGGGTCATCTGGGGTCAAAAAACAAGGTCATTAGGTCAAATTACAGAAAAACCTCATGTATGCGATAAAGGCTGTATTTTTCAACTGATCTTCATTAAATTTGGTCATAATGATAGTCTTTATGAAATATAGGTCAGGATTGAATATATGTTATCTGGAGTAAAAAACTAGGAATGATAATCTTGATAAAATCTAAGCTAATTTCGAAAATGGATAATCCGGGATAAGAAACTAGGTCACTTGGTCAAATAAATAAAATGAAGAACAACAAAAAACATTGTGTATGCGATAGTGGCTGCATTTCATTTTCCAATTGATCTTCATGTAATTTAGTCAGAGCAATTGCTTTGATAAAATCTAGGTCAAGTTAGAATATGGCTTATCTGGAATCAAAAGCTAGGTCAGTAGATTAAATCAAAGAAAAACCTTGTGTATATGATAGAGGCTGTATTTTTCAACTGATTTTCATGAAATTTGGTCAGAATTATAGTCTTTATGAAATCTAGTTCAAGTTTGAATATATGATATCTGGAGTAAAAAACTAGGTCACTAGTTTAAATCAAAGAGAAATCTTGTGCATGTGATAAAATCTGTATTTTCCGTTGATCTTCATGAAATTTGGTCAGAATGATTGCCTTGATAAAATCTAGGTCGAGTTAGAATATGGGTCATCTGGAGTCAAACACTAGATCACTCGGTCAAATAAAAGAAAAACATTGTGTATGCGATAGAGGCTGTATTTTTCAATTGATCTTCATTATATTATAGTCAGAGTAATTTCCTTAATAAAATGTGAGTCAAGTCAGAATATGGGTCATCTGGGGTCAAAAACTAGGTCACAATGTCAAATCAAGGAAAAACACTGTGTATGCAATAGAAGCTGTATTTTTCAATTGATCTTCATAAAATTTGATCAAAATGGTTACCTTGCTGAAATCTCAGTATTATCTAGGTTGAGTTCGAATATGGTTCATCAAGGTTCAAAAAGTAGGTCACTAGGTTAAATCAAATAAAATCCTTGTGTATATGATAGAGGCTGTATTTTTCAAAAGATCTTCCTGAAATTTGGTCAAAATAATATCCTTGATAAATTCAAGGTCAAATTTGAATACAGGTTATCTGGGGTCAAAAGGTAGGCCACTAGATCAAATCAAGGAAAAAACCTTTTGTATGTGATAGAGCCTGTATTCTTTAATTGATGTTCATAAAAATCAGTCAAAATAATTTCCTTGATGAAATCTAGATAATGTTTGAAAATGGGTTGTCTTGAGTTAAAAAGTAGGTCACTAGGTCAAATCAAAGAAAAATATTGTGTAATGCGATAGAAGCTGTATTTTAAATTGTACTTCATGAAATTTAGTCAGCATGATTTCCTTGATAAAATCTAGGTCGGGTTTGAATATGGGTCATCTGGGTTGTCACTAGGTCAAATGAAAGGAAAACCTTGTGTATGAGATAGAGTTTGCATTTTTCATTTGATCTTCATGAAATTTGGCCAGAATGATTTTTTTTGATAAAATGTAGGTCAAGTTTGAATAAGGATCATTTCGGGTGATAAATTAGGTTACTAGATTATATCAAAGAAAATACTTGTTTAAACTCAAGAGAATGCATTTTTGGTCCAGTCCAGAATATTAGTTTCCAAGAAAGTCAAACATGTTTACATTGTTATGGTGTGTTTTAGAGTCGAGCGACCTAGGACCATCTTGACCCTCTTGTTGTCATTGTTTTTCAATTTCATTGACTTGCTACTTTTCTGTATACCAGTTTAATCCCTTCAATGGTGACTTGTCTCTGACCGTTCCAAGCTAACCTCCATTTCATTACTCCATCTGTTTCTTTTGTCTTTCTCGTTTATGTTTTAATATGCTTATTTATTTGTGTATATATTTTCATGATGTTCACATCCATATTAACACTGATTAAAAAGATTCAGTGTGAGTGGGCTGCATTCTCTTGGCTCTTTCTATTGCATCTTCCATTTTCTTCCTCAGATCATAACTTGAAACGTTTTGGATGATAAAATTACATACAAAAAGTTAAAGATGATGACTGCCTGGCCAATAAACCAATTAAAGAAATACAATGGGGCATTGCCCCAGTGACAAAAATATCAAAAGGAAGTTTTAACCGGTTAACTGTGCACTAAAACCCACAAGACTGCTTTAAAGGCAGGTGTATCAAATGGTAACAAAAGGCACGATATGCAAACCAAAGAAATGCTCATTTATGCGGATACAAAAGGAACAGAGATAGGCAATTTATTCATTCAGCAAAACAGTTGTTATCAAAAAGAGACAAATAATGAAATAGTTGGTACTAACATGGACATACATGTTAGGAGCTTCGAGGTATAGTTTAAACTTACATAAAGGATACTTCACAGTAGCCAGGAACTCTTTAGTCTAGGCGTCTGAAACAATAAAGGCTTTGCAATGCAACAGATCTTTGTAACATTTGAATGTATATATTTGGATTAATTATTTTGACCTATCTGCCCGTTCATTGTTAAAACAGCACCATCTCCTGAAAGTAGTTGAAACCAAGGTAATGATTACACGCTGGATCCTGTTTTATTTTCATGATTCTCATTGATAAGGTTCTTTTCTAAACTAAAATCATGTACAATATGGACGCCCTGGGAATTCAATTCCATTGGTTTAGCTAATATTTAGGCAGTTATGTAGTAGGAGAACAACTCAGTCAGAGTAGAATGATCTCTCACGGCATACGTCAGAACAAATAGTATATAACTCTAACTTGGGATATCATTAACCCTTACCATGCTAAATGTCTATAATGAACTTGTCAATTTTTCGATAACGAAAATACCATAAACTGTTTAAATGGGTGCTTACTAAAATATACTGACTGAATGGCGAACAGTGCAGATCTTGATAAGACTGAACATCTAGCAGTCTGATTATGATCTGCACAGGTCGCAAAGACCAAAACAATCGTGTCCAGCAAGATAAGGGTGAATTGGTAGGTCACTTGTGTAGACATGAAGTAACGAGAACAAGGGTGGCAAAACATTGAAATGAAACTCCGTGAAGTAGAATTTCCACCAATACAAAGTGCGCAAAATCTGATCTATTCTTAAGAGTTGCAGTTTATAGAACAATAATAATAATAATAATTAATAATTATTATTATTACCATTATTAATATTATCATTATTATTATACCCGATTTATAGCAATTATATCACTTAACTTTACAGATAAGTTTATTTATTGTCTGAATCAGTTTAATGCAGTTTTACCTCTTTTCAAGGATAGAAACAGAATTTAACGAGCATTTATCATTATGTGATTTCACCAATCTAAAATATGCTAACTGCTCGACCTAGCCGGAAAAATATCACATAAATACTTGTAGACAACGATAAGCCTGTTACCAACATACCTTTTAAATTATGTACAAGTATTAATGTTTGATAAAAGCCACGTTTTGTTTTGTAAGTCAAGGGAAAATGGTTAAACCTAAAAATCACTCTGCGTCAAAATTTTGACATGTTGGCCGAAAATTCACATCCCAACTTAGACGACCTCAACGTTCACAGAGCTTGATAAAACGAAATGCAATTTATTGAGAGAGAAGAGCGATGTATTTTCAATGTAAATTCAATGTCCATTTTTTCGCCAAGTAATAGAAAGTAAAAAAGCCAGCCCTTGCTGTATTTATATCATACATGTATATAGTACCTGAATGTAAAAACTATTAATACGTGATTGACTATTATCTTAGATTTTGCTCTTGAATATACGAGAGAATAGTGTAACAATCAAAATATGCAGACAACCATTGATATTTGTCACGTTTTTATTATTAACTGAACGAAAAAGCCCCTTTAAGCTGTCATAATTTCTTTTAAGAAATTGAACTAAGTCCTCTTTTGAGGGCTGATGAACGTTCTATTATTTTCCTTTATCTGTATCTTCCTGAAGAATATGATCATAATCTATGGCCGCGTTGTTAATATACATTAAACACATATTACATTGCACCGATTATATTTACATAACTGAATTTTACTTCCTAATTTTATTTTTACTTCCTAATGCGGGTCGTGGGTATTAACATATTTTCAGTATGTAACGAGAAGTCAAATTTATTAGCTTTAAAATGAACGGATATACGTTTATAGTGAGTCATACTTTTTTTTATCCAAATAAGTGTAGTTTATTGACTTATAGTATTTCAAAATAGAACGCACTATGTAAATGCTCTATATGATGGATTATTTTTAGATTTAAACTATGTTGTAGATCTTCTTTTCTTCATTGCATGTACTTAATTCATTATACCTTATGTTTATGATGATATGTTGTCAAGAAAAAACAATGTAGTGCAATATGTGGGCCGGTGGTCAAGTGGTAACACGCTTGACTGTCAATCCAGAGGTTTGGGGTTCGAATCCAGGTCCAGGTACTGGAAATTTCTGAGATGCTCTTGAGTGTCTTCCAGCTAACATAGAGGCCTGTACTGGTTCTTCCCAAGAAAGCCGGCTTCGCCTGTATCGATGCTATACACCGGGCACGTTAAAAAACCAGATAGTCTATTCGCACAGAGCCATGATAAGTTGGCTGGACAAGTCTGTATCTAAAAAAAAATATTCCTCTCTATCTGTTCTGGGGGCTTTATCTCACTCTGTCCCTCTGGTCGATTCGCTCTGTGTCTGTACTGGTAGAGGACGAATTTCGCGCCCTGTGTGGCTGCGTTTGCTATATGTAAAGCGCCTTTGAACGTGTTTATCATGAAAAGGGCGCTATATAAAACCGGTATAGTACATGTAATAATAATAATAACAAAAATAATATGAAACAAGTTACATTACTATCTATACATATTGTCAGTTTGCATGTTATGTTTAACATCATTTTGGCCTACATACCTACATTTTTAAGTTGTTAATCTTCCATTTTGATAAGATTATAAAATAATTATTGTTATTTACTTATACACCCATGCACACCCAACATGTGGCAAGCAAAGACTTTATAATTGTTTTAATTCGTTAATTCTTGTGATGACTAGAGGCGATCTATTCAGATATCGCTATCATCTCCCGGACCGACATATTTTGTTTTAAAATGCTGTTTTTGCGTTTCAAGAAGTGTTGTAACAGGGATGTAAACTATGTAAAACTTAACACAGTTATTCTCGCGTTTACGCTCTACTGACACACCTGATTACGAATGCGCGTTACGCGCTACTGGCACACATGATTACGAATGCGCGTTCCGTGATAGACAATAAACGTGTTACAGTCCTAAAACGCATAATTCATAAGGAAAGGATAACAGTGACATTCCTGTGTTTTTAAAATTTTAATAGGCATATTCTTTTCATGTCATAGCATCTGCAGAATTTGTTCTTTCTTCGGGTACTTACGTGATTCTTCTGTACAGCCCGCAAGTCCCTTTTCACGAATCCATTGCTAATATACATAGACTTTTATTCTTATATCATTACGGAAGCATATGCTGCGTATAGGAATCAAATTAATGACCACTCAATACATTGGCTCGTGCTTTTATCTACTGAACTAACAAGGTGATTACCAAACATCATAACTGTAATATTGACTTTTTAAGTAAGCTATTTATTGTATTGAACTGTCTTGATAACTGTATGTCATCCATCATGCGAATGAATTGAAATGTCTAGAAAAATTGACTGACTATTAATATGGTGCAAACGCGATAACAGTAGGCTAATTTTGAAAGGACAGTGCCAGGTGCATCATGATATAGGCTAGACATATTTGACAATAACAATTTTGCGTACGGAGCCGATCTGTTCGTGATCAAATCAACGGATAATGGCGTATTTTCGAATGATCAAATTTGTCAGAATATGTGTATGTATTTAATGCTTTTTTATGGTTCATGCTTTGAAAATGTAATTTTGCAAAAATATCTTATATAATTTTGTTAATGAAACAAAACAAGTAAAATAAATGGTTTGGTTTTGAAAAAACAACAACAACAACAACAAAAAAAAAAAAAAAAAACGTTTAGCTGTGGAATCCACTGCGAAGAGGTATTCCTCCTATACATTCTGTACATTACAAGGAGTAAAACACTAACCCGTTAAGATCACAATGGAATGTTTCACTGCGTTTTAATTGGACAATTTCTCGAAGTCTAGAACAGGACAGATTGAATACACAATTATTAAAGGCTCAAAATGCCTTTGTTTAAAAAGTGGATGCCATATTTTCCGTTATGAACATAAAATACATTAATTTCTTGTTAAATCCTATTTCTGATAGTTACTTTCATTAACATTTGTCAAAGGTTTGTAATATACTTTATCCTGCCCTCATATAAGATATAGCACAATATCGGCCTGCCTAATAAACTTTGCTTTATCTAGTAAGTGTCAAGATATCACTTTTGCGGGAATTTTTGAAATCACTTATTTTATCAAAATTTTGCATTTAATTTATCACCATTGTATTGGAAATGTCTGAACTTAGAAAATGAGTGGTCAAATCAAAGGTTTTTATTCTGAAACCAAGAAGTTATTGCTATATTTCACTTTTAGAGCACTTCAGCCGGAAATTTTGAAAACAATTTTTTTCCGAATTTTTCATTGAAACTGTTATCATTGTATTGGAAATGTTCTAACTAAGAAAATAAGTGGTAAAATCAAAAGTATTTATCCAGAAAGAAAAAAAAAATTGCATTTTTTTCAATTTTCCACAAACTGAATTAGATCTACACTAGCAAACGTCATATTATATGACGTCAAGTCTGCACACTGTTCCTTTCAACGACTTTTCCCCAGTTTTCTGAACAGGTAGGATAAATAGAATATTAGATTATTGTCTGAAAAAAATTAAATTTATTAGGCGAGTTGAAGAAAATATATTAGGCGAGGCTCTGCCGAGCCTAATATATTTTCTTCAACTCGCCTAATAAATCTAAATTTATCAGACAGTAACCTAATATTCTCTATATATTGCTGAATATACTATTAATATACTGTTCTATTATATCTATTATTTTTTTTAATTGTCTCCCTGTATCACTCTAACTATAACAGTTCATGTGCAGTAAAAGTAGTGCTTTTCAGACCACGTAACTACGCATAACATATATATATGAAACGCTGTTTCATCTGTTTTTAAGATAAAAATTTAAAGCATTAACGAAAACGAATAACGTATTAGACATTTAGTTTGTTTTAAAATTTGTACAGAGACAGACAGTTGTATAAATATAGGTTTTCATTTTGTTGTTTATTCGTTTGTAGGTATGCATGAGTTGCCTGTATCCAATTTTACGTGGAACTCAAGCCCAAGGTATGTCCTTTAATTAATCAAACATAAATACAAACTGAAGTAAAAAAGTTTTGGCATGTCTTCACTCTAATTGAGATACTGACTCCTTCAGCCAAAGAGAGCAATATTTTATAGTAGATTTGATTCATCTAATATTGTACTACGTTGATTTTATATGATGTTTGTTTCATCAACTCATTTCTATAGATCATCTTTACCTTCTATAGGGTGCGAAGCGCGTTGCAATTTTCATTACGCCTCATTAACAGACTCGATAAATCCGAATTTGCTACAACTTTGCTTGGTTGCAGTTTATGGTTCCACAGAATTTTCTTATAGCTTTTATTAAATATCCCAACAGCAGTCTTTAAGTGCCCTGTAGCGGAGCGGCTGTTTAAGGTCTGCACATAATTCAACTCCGTGTTCATATATTTTCTGTCCTTTAGTAGTCTGGCCGTTGAATGACATTAGTCAGCATAGCCGTGCGCCAAGGTCCCAATGTGTTAAGTATTTATGTAGGTACTATAGTATTGAAGTCTGTGAATCCGATTGATGCGGAAGTGGTTTCATTGAACATTTAACCAGAAACAAGGCGGCAGAAAATATTGCGGCTTAAAGAAGAAAACATATAGTTAAAGTTTCAGTATAGTATGCAAATGACTGGAACACAATTTAATCAATATGTATTATTATACCTCATGTAAAACATCAAATGCAAGGTCCAAATCTCTCAAAATGTACTAAATTAAATTGTAATGTCTCTAACGCCGAGACGCGTTTTCGAATAATCTCCGGGTAATGATTCTAATAACACATGTACAGAGGTGCCTTTGCTCGGGTGTTATTAAAATTTTATTTGCTACTATATTTTTCATGTTTTGGTTGCTTCGGTATGATAAAATAAATAACAAATGTCAGCCTATCGGCTAGGGTGTTAATAGATTTTTCGGGTTGACAATATCAATAACACCCTCACTTCCATGTGTTACTTATATAATGTACGAATATTGGTTTATGATGGCTTTTATCTATGCAGTTTGTAATATCGTAGTGTTACATTACCAAAAATAATGAAAGTTAGCATTGTACATGTATCAATGGAAACATACTGTTTGAGAAATAATATTATAATCTTGAATTATAAATCATTTTAACAAATGCATGCAATTCAGATGTTTTATTCGCAGTGTTCTTGAAGGTTTGATAAAATGTATAGTACATTGTACGTAACTGTAAGACAATACATACTACTAAACAATGAACATTATTTCATCATAACAGCGGACAACTGATTTTCTTTTTTTACTGTTTAAGTGTCTTACATCACACACAGTCAAATGAAATTATTCATTGATATGGTAGACGATATGAAATAGGAATACAAGACCAAGCCAAGAAATAAAGTCCGAGTCTCTATTGATCATCCCAGTTTCCAGTTTGAAACTTGAAATACACGTGCCATTTGACAATGCTTCAGCAGTGGCAGGGGAAATCTTACTTCAAGAAATTGAAAATGTCATGCAAAGCAATGATGATTTCAAGGTTCATGATGGTCAACTGCATGCTAAAATTACTCATATTTCCATGCCTGAAAGATCCGGCAAAGCCAGACGAAATATGCATCATGGTTTGCATGTCAGTATAGAATACAAATAGACAATCCTAATGACGGTACGTACTTGGCACGATCATCGTTGTAAGTATATGTCATGCATAGTAATCAAATACCGAGGAATGGAAAAAAACTATGGAATATGATACGGCAATCCAAGAAAACCTTACAAAAGAAGGAAGCTCAGACATTAATAGACAGTGTTGGGATCGGATACAACCAACTTTGGATAGAGGAGTACCAGAAAATCCAGACCAAACTGTACCCCGACTACATTATCAAGGTTCACACACAACACGGTAAATGTGAACCTTAGTTTACCCCACCCGCCATGAGGAAAGGGAGTAAAGTGATACACCTATACCACCATGGAGGACATGATGACACCTTCACTTAGATCAAGGGATTCTACGGATATGGATATCATTGTGAACACTGTGACGTTGGCTATAACAATCTGGAATAGCACACGTTTTGAAACATGTCAGTGTTATTCAATGGAACAGTGAACCTGGCAGACATGTGATTGGTAATGACTGTAGGATTACCTTTGAAAGTGTTGAATGTTATCAAAAGCAGAAGCAAATCACATAACACAAAAAGGAAAGTTTGAATCTGTATGGCAATGTCGAAAATGTCTTACTATTGTTGTAGGTACAAAGAGAAGTCATGCTTGTTCAGGGTCTAAGAAATTTAGGTATTGTAAGAAAATTGTTGGACCTAATCATGATTGTCACATACCAAAATATGTTTTACCTGAATTCGAAGGTCCTTCACATTACATCTTAAAATATTGTGAGAGTCGATTCGATACAAGCGATCACATACCAAAGTGGTGACTCGGTGTTAATAATAAATCCGTTCATCATGCATTCTTCTGCAGTCTTTCAACTTCTCCCTAAAGTCTCCCAATTTCTCCCTAAATCAGCTTGAGGAAGAGGTGACTTCTCCCAAAAAATTGATTCTAGCGAGACCCCTGAGAGACTTATGAAATTGATTTATTTTTACATGCATAAAGGCATATCTGAATCATTTGTTTCATGTATATGATTTATTTGTTTTGACAGATATCAATTACTGTGATCCAAATCCATGTAAAAATGGTGGAGTATGTACTGATGGTATCAATGACTATACATGTAACTGTGATAACACTGGATTTACAGACAAAAACTGCGAAACAAGTAAGCTCAGCAGACACTTTTATGAACAGCATAAAACATGTATTGGTACTATCTGATGCTTTTATCCCACCAGGGCCACCACACACTCCCTATACCTTAGTGGCATATCGGAATTGCAGCAATTTCATGTCAAGTCAGTAACATTTCATTCACGGACGGTTTTTTTCTTTTAAAAGTTAGTGTACCTCCCGAACAACAAAGTTGGAAGTGGGGTATACTGGTTTCAAATTGTCTCTCCGTCCATCAGTCTGTCTGTCTGTCTGTTCGTCCGCAGACACAATCTTGAGTGCACCAACTCTCCTCATCCCCTTGACACAATTTAAACTTCACACAAGTTATCAGTAACAACTGTAGTTGTGCATGGTGCATGTTGGGTTCTTTCAGATTTGTTTTGCAGAGTTACGGGACTTTGTTTTTTGTTACTTTACAATATACATAGAGTCTGCATATGCAAACGTGTGCGTGCCTCATCTCCTGAACCCATGCACACAATTTAATGAAACTTCACACATGTGATCAGTAGTAACCCTAGTTGTGCATGGTGCATGTTAGGTTCTTTCAGAAAAAAAATCTGTACAGTTATGAGACTTTGTCTTTTGTTAATATACTATGTACAGCGACTTTTAATCCCCCGCCACGAGTGGTGGGGGGTTATAGGAATGGTCTCCGTCCGTTCGTCTTTCCGTCCGTCCGGCCGTAACACTTTCGTGTCCGCTCCATATCTCCTAAACCCCTTAAAGGATTTTCATGAAACTTGGGTCAAATCATCACCTCATCAAGACGATGTGCAGAACTCATGAGTCAGCTATGCCAGCTCAAGGTCAAGGTCACAAAGGTTTGAGCCTTCCATTTTGTGTTCACTCTGTATCTCCTAAACCCTTGAAGAATTGTTTTCATTAAACTTGGGTCAAATGATCACCACATCAAGAACTCATGATTCAGCTATGTCAACTCAAGATCAAGATCACAACTCAAAGTAAAAGGTTTGGGCTCTGTATCTCATTAACCCCTTGAAGGATTTTCATGAAACTTGGGTCAAATGATCACCTCATCAAGATGATGTGCGGAATTCCTGAGTCATTCATGTCAGTTCAAGGTCAAGGTCACAACTAAGGTCAAAGGTTTACCCTTTCACTATCCATAACAGTGGCGGGGGATTTAGCTGTCTTTCAGACTGCCTTGTTTTCCTAAAAGTGGTACCGAATATCGGACCCGTTCACAATTGCAAACGGTCTTTCACAATTTACAAATTGGATCTGGCGGACCTATTTAGAGTTGGTGTGAAAATCTCTAAAAATAGTAGGAAAACGTAAAACAACACATTAAAAATCTTTAAAGAAGTTTGTTATCGACTTTTGCGGGGAAAACGTCTGATTGATCAAGATTTGTTATGTTCCTCACCCTATATTATCGACCCCGGAACGTTAATTCATAGTGCGTTTGGATACGAAACGTTAATTCTTAGTGCGTTTAGTTACGAATCATTTAAATGGTTTCGTTCCCCACACCCCAGTGAATAACAAAGTATTAAAAAAGCACAATTAAGGGGGGGGGGGGGCGTGGGGCGGAAATCACAATTTTGAGAAAAACAACGCTAATTGTCACAATTTTTCTGGTTCCGGACCCATTTACAATTTAAAAAATCACTGATACTGTCTGCATATGCAATCTTGTGCACGCCTATTCTCCCTAACCCTTGCAATTTGATGAACTTTAACACAAGTGATAAGTACCAACCCTAGTTGTGCATGGTGCATCTTATGTTCTTTTAGATAAATATTCTGCAGAGTTATGGGACTTTGTATTTTTGCTGTTATGCTATATACATAGGGTCTGCATATGCATTTTTGTGCGCGCCTAATCTGCCGAACCATTGCACACAACTTAATGAAACAATATTCTGCAGAGTTATGGGACTTCGTTATTTGTTACTATACTATATACGTACAGTTCACACAATACTAATAATCTTGTGTGTGTCAAATGGCGATGTACTGTGCCAGTGCGTGCGAGGGGTACATTCATCACCTTCCGTTACTGTTTGTTACTAGTTATAGGTTTGATTTACCTTTAGTATTTTAAGTAACAAGCAGTTAGACATAACAATGCATAAAGTCATCTCTGAATAGTCTGTTTCATGTATAAAGTTAATTTGTTTTAATTTCAATGTAACTTTTCTTTAAGGGTTTTCTCTCTATATCTCTTTATTTCTAACTTTATTGCGTTTGTAAAAATGTTTGATAAACTATCATTTTAGAAGTACACACATTACGGATAAGATAATCACAAACGGACAATACAGGTACCAAATATCCCTGGTTTATCAAAGACCAGAAACATGACCCATAGAAAGGTGTGAGCATTTAGGGTATTTTTAAGACTAGATGACCAAGTTAATTTGAGACTAGGCACATAAGTGAAAACAATATTTCGACGTTTGAATGTTTACCGATAAACAATGCAAAAATGATAACAATAGACAAACACATGTATATTATCTGCTGATCAATAACTAATTGCAGTTAAATTAATACAGAAAATTTTTCACACGTTTTAGCTTTCAAATTTACAATATCAAGATCTTTCAGATGGGCGCCATGTAAGCAGCTTGGTGTGACTATCACTACATTGCTATTCTCTCCTTAAATCGGTGATAGCATTTTAGCAAGTTTTTCGCATCCAAACTTTAAGCATCGAAAATATCAAGATGGGTTTGCAGGGTTATTTAGTAAAGTTTTCTAACATTACTTTTGCAAAAGTCACACGTTATCCGGAAAAAGGGGTATCAGGTTTTCAGGGGTCAGTTAATTGTTTATGGAAATAATAAAATGATAGTATAAAATAACAAACTGAAAGAACATGAAATGTTTTGGCTAACTTCAAGAACAGTCGGTAACTTATTGGTTACTTGCCTCATTCCTTTCTGCCTGAGCACAAACTATGAATCTATCTTGATTCGCATTAATTTATGTTCAAGAAATATCTTGATTTTCTTAAGTGTGGTCTATGAAATTTATTATGAAGTCCTGTGATGAGTTTCTTCAAATGGAATACACTTGGTCCTTTTAAACAGCTACTAGAGCTGAAAAAGGAATATTCTTGACTTGTTCCCCGCTGAAGGGGAGTCATAAAGGAATCAGACCATTTGTCTGTCCATTTGTCTAACCATCGATCCCTTCGGTTTCTAGTTGATAACTTAAAAAGTTTCAGTGCAGGAACTTGGAACTTAGTAGACAGGCTGATCATGGCTTGCAGATGAACTTTATCTATTGTGAATGTTGTTGCTCAAAGGTAAAGGTCGTGATGATCTTGAGCTGAAAATTAGTTTCTGATTGGTAACTGGACAAATCTATGGCTTAAGATCATGATTACATTGAGCTGAGAATCAGTTTTGTATCTTTGATTGAAGAAAGCTTTTTGCAGTCATAAAACTCCAAAGGATCATTGCCAGTGGTTAGTAGATAACCTATACTGTTTTTGAGGTCAGTAGGTCAAAAGTAAGTGACCTTGATACTGAAAAAAATTCCACTCAATAACAACAACGCTTTGGCCTACAGTCTTCCAACACGGGGTGATTGCCTGTGGTCACTTGATGACCCTTATTATGTTTTGGTCAGTAGTCACAGGTGTAGGTCACAGTGATATTCAGACTGAAGACAGTTTCTGCGAAAAAAGTTAGGAGAAGTATGACCTACTCCCTTCTTATTTCTGTGGTCTGTAGATGACACTTTTTATGTAAGGGTCAAAAGGTCAAAGGGCAAGATCACAACGATCTTGCGACTGTAAAGAGGACAGGCTGTCATGTGGAGCATCAGTGTTTTACAAACAACTGTTGTTTCATTATACTAAACACAGTCATTGCAATTCATGATTTATTTTGTCCTTCATATAGTCAAGGTCAAAAGATGAAGGTCAGGTGAGCAACTTAGGGCCATAATGTTCCTCTTGTTAGCTCACTTACCACAAAGTGCTCAAGTAGGGGTATTGTGGTAATTGTGCCCATCTGCAATTTGAATGTTAACACTCTAGAGGTCACAATATCGACCAAATCTTAATGAAGCTTAATCAGATTGTTACCCTGGATATAAAAATAAGATTTTCTACCTCATCTTCCTAAAACTTTGTCCGAATGTTTGTTTCTATGAAGTCTAGATCAGGTTTGAAACTGGGTTACCCGATATCCAAAACTATGTCACTAGGTCAAATAATAGAAAACACTGTAACACTCTAGAGGCCTCATTTTGTACTTGATATTTATAAAATTTCGCAATATTGTTAATCACTATCGAATCTTGATCATATGCAAGATTTGGTTACCTGAGATATTAAACTAGGTCACTAGGTCAAATAATTGATAAACTTTACAAATGTTAACACTAGATCTTTTAAGGTTATAAGCCAATGTCACAGCAACATTGAGATTTAAAATGGTTTCTGCTTAATAACTAAAGAATAGCTTTGCTCATGTCAAATTCACAGAATCATTGCCTGTTATCAGTAGATGACTCTTACTGTTTTAGGGATCAATATGTTGAAAGTCAAGATCATAGTATTCTTTAGAATTAAAATTGTTTCTAATTATTAACTAAAGAATGCTTTAGCCTACAGTTACTAAACTTCATAGGATGTTTGTCTGTGATCAGTGAATGAATCCGTTGGCTTTGAGGCGCAAGGGCAAGGTCACAGTGACCTCAAGACTGAAAATGGTTTCTGCTCAATAATCACAGAATGCTTTTACCTACAGCTGTCAGGTGATTGACTAAGGACAACTATGGTTCTTTTGGCCTTTTTTGGAAAACCATTTCAAGGAGTTGAAGGTGAATGTTACTATTTCGCATAAATGAAAACGACAGTTTTGAACAAAATTTAACAAAAGTATTTATTGATAATAAGATATTATGTACCTGGTATAAAGTTATGTGAAAAAAAAATTGGTGGCTCATGTGCGCGTTTATCATTTAAATTGCACAAAAAAGGATGTGCCTATTCAAAACTAACACGGTACCTTAAATGCTTATGAATAGCTGGTGAATATAAAACATCTTGGTATTGGAAAATGACCTGTGTAACATTTGATCAGGATTCTGATTATACACAGCATTTTACTGTTTCCGTTGCCAAAGCAACCAAACTTTTTGTCCAAGAAAAGAATGATATTACATGCATAATCACTATATTGCCCGTATACACTACGCAAAATTAATGTTATGAACCTTTATTATGTACTTTTGGAATATCATAGAATGCAGCTTTTTCGGACGAACGGTAAACCTGAAGTCCTCTTTGGTTGAAAAGTAAGGTTACTAGAAATATGTCAGTGTCTGGATTCAAATCTAATATTACAAGAAATTTAGCAAGCATAATAACCCACTGCTAGAGTATAGAAAATGTTTTAAAGGAAATCTGTTTTTCTCGTCAGACAGGAATGGACAGATACAAAACAAACTATAATAGAAATTATATTTATAAAAGTAAAAACAAAAAGAAACAAGTAACAAGATATAACTAGAGGTGCTTTTGAGAAAAGCGAATGTCTCCCACAACTGCCTAATCATCTGAATTTGAATCTGAATCATCTGTCATTATATACAGTTTACGTGTTGGAGTAAGCGGCCTATAGGTAATTCCCGTGTTGGAGTAAGCGGCCTATCGGTAATTCAAGGGCCATAATTCCGAAGTGTTTGGGCCGATTTTGCTAGTTATCGAAATTGGCCGAGGACTTATTGGCATACACATTTTGTTAAATCTTGGTGAAGATCAGATGAGAAATGTTTGACTTAGAGTGCGGACAAAATTTGTGACAGAAACACAGACTGACACACAGACGCACACACAGACAGACAGGAGTAAATCAATATGTCCCCCACACCACTGTATGGTGGAAGACATAAAACAACCAGAGCAACTGACTAGTCATATAAATTAAAGCAAATATAAATTCAACAAGGAAATGTTGCTTTTAAAGTTATGGTTTTTGATATTTCGATCTAACCACATTTTAAAGAAGTATTAACTTGTCACTGACGGCCCTTTATTACACACCTTAGTTGACAGTGTATATCTGTAGAAAATGAGAACATGTATATAATACATAAGCAACAAATAGGAATGAAAGTCAAAGGTTAGAATCAAGATGAGTTTATAAAATATTTATATATAGAAATATTCTGACCAGTTGAACATGTGGACCTAAATGTGACACTGTAGCTTCAATAACAAACATCAATGTAAAAGCTTCAAAGTTAAGGTAACCATAAAATTATTTAAACATACAACTGTTAAAGGAATCTGCAAAAATGTGCTCATTCTCAAGTTACATCACTGTACCTATCAACAAAGAAAATAAGACAAAAGGTTAAAAATAAATTAACTGTGGTATAAATGACATTGTATCAGAAGTAGGTCATAGTTTAGTTTATTTTATTTTGAAAAGTCAAGGCTCATTTAGAGCATCTGACATACAAAGAAATGCAACATAAATAATAACATAATACTACACAATAATGGAAGATTAACAATAAGATGATTCTATTTAATGGAGAATGAGACATAATACTTAGGTCAGAAATAGAAAACTTGACTTAGAGTAACCTCCCTTATCAATAAATCGGATCAACGTCTTGACGAAGTTTTAAATAAAAAAATTATTCTCTGCTCTAAAAATAAGGAGAGGAATGACAAATAACATTGTTTTATATCACATAATAATTTGCATCAGATACATTTTTGATGTTTTCTTTTTGCCATTTTTTGTTTATTCACTAAAATCTTTTGTGCAATATCGTGGGTCCTTCAACACACTATTCACTGTGTTCTATTAATCGTTTCGAAACTATTCATAACCATCTTTACATGGTCCAAAATAAAAGTGTATCCAATAGTTACACGACACCGCCTCCTGGCCGCGTCGAATAAACAGGGTGTTACAGTTATTTTAAAATCTGGATTGTTCTTAGTTTTTCAAGAATCGTCTTTTTATTCTTTGTGATACATGAGAATTGTGGAACCTTCCATGATGCTTTAAATAAGAACCTGTTTGATATCGGGTAAAAACTTCAAGTAAGATCTTATTGAAAAACTTTCCTTTAATTCTTTTAACAAAATATTACAAGTTTGGATGTTGATATACATTATCATTGTCTATTTTATATTGTTTGGATATACCAAATACAGTTTGAAATTTGTGAGGAATTTGGAATTATTACTGTTAGGATTTAAATTTGACCAGGACAGGATTTGGACTATTCTTGCATAGTAGAATTTGACTTTACAGCTAGTTAATATTTTTAAGGTATTTAAATAAATAAATTTTGTTACTGTATATAGTTGCTGGTTTGTTTTTCTGTTACCGTTAGTATTTTAAGTAACAAGCAATTGCCGCCCTTGGACTAGCAATGCATAACGTCATCTCAGAATAATCTGTTTTATTGATATGGTTAATTTGTTTTGACAGATATCAATGACTGTTATCCCGATCCATGTAAAATGGTGGAGTATGTACTCATGGTGTCAATGACTATATAGTATGATAGTATAACTTTATTATGTATTAAACCAATTCTGGCCCATGTACATGCAAATATGCATGTAAATATAACATAATCACAGAAGAAATAACAGTGCAAATATTCAAGATGCGTAAGCAAGATGACATTAAATGTATCAATAGATGAAAACTTCATACCAAATGCATGTTATATCTTTGAGAGAGGAAGAGACTGCAAGAACATTATTTAACATTATGACAAATATGAAGTGTTACAACATAATAGAGACGTTTATTAACATTTATTAATGACTGCTACATAGAATGCAAAATCAAGTTTCGTTTTTCAAACGCCTTGTATACATACGCTGAAAGTTTTCTTAAATCAGTAACATTTTCAGTTTTAATTAGTTCCATAAATTTGATATAATTAGGATGAAACCAATAGTATCTTCTAATGTACTGATGCCTTAAATCCGTATATAGAGAGTACTCAATAATAAAATGGTATTCATCCTCCAATACATTACAAAATAAACATTTTCTAATATCCAAAAGGACACTTACAAGTTTTCTCCATCTGCCACTTTCTATTTCTAGCCTATGTGATATAACATGTAAGTATTAAAAGAAGTCAAAACTACAACAACTTTTTAAATCAAGTCACTTTATTTTTATACAACGTTTCGGCTACATTAGCCTTCTTCAGGGTTCAAAATAAACATAACAAAGGAAGTGACGTCAACGTCAAACGACGTCGATGATGACAACGTCAAAATTTAACAAAGACTTTGGCGTAAAAAATCATAAACAGGATCATAGTATGATACATAAATACTGGTGAAAAAATGCAGTATAAGTGCAATGATTAAGGAAAGGCACCAGTAAAAACTGATTATCGAATACATACACAGCAATAATATATACGAATATAACAAGTATTTCAGAAAGGCATTAATACAGAATTTTTTAATTCATTCTTTGTGGAGACACAGTACCCAAACGATACATCCAGGAAGTCTCTTTTAGAAGCCTTTTCCAAGGATTAGTTACTTTATCAATGGGCATAAAAGAGAAATCCTGGATAGTATGTCCTTGAGAATTAAAATGTTCAGAAACATTAGTAGTAGTTTCTGGATAATGATTGATATCAAATCTATGACTATTCATTCTTTGTGAACATTGCTGGTGCGTTTGTCCAACATACTGTTTCAAACATTTATTACATGTTATTAAGAAAATAACATCAGTTGAACTGCATAACAGATCATGTCTAACATTATAACAAGATGAATCGGTGGAACTAGAAAATGAATTATATTCATTAATATTTAAACAGTGTGTACAGCGACGTCTATAACATTTACTTACATTACCATTACAGTTATGTCTTTCTTGCTCAGCCTAGAATGAACTAAAACATCTTGAATATTCTTGGGTCTTTTGTAAGCAATAATAGGTTTATAGTCATATGATTGTCTAACACACTCTTGTTGAGAATACTTTAGAAGATTCCAATATTGGTTTATTATTTTACCAATATTAGACAAAGATGGATTGTAGGTACATACAAAAGGAATTACTTTATCCGTATTTTTGTTACTTCACGAATTAAGAGCATTGATAGAGAAGAGGCCTTCTTTAATGCCTCATTTATAACACATTCAGGGTAGTTACGTGCTGGAAAGTATTCTCTGAGCTTGTCCATTTCCTTGTCAAAAATGGTATTATCCGAAGTAATACGCCCAAAGCGCTTAGCCTGACTAAAGCGAATACCCTTTTTACATGAGACTGGGTGACATGATGAAAATTCTATGTACTGATAGTGTCTTTTTCATGAACACTAGTGTGAAGGATACCATTTTCATTTTTTTCTATGCTAACATCTAAAAAAGTACCAGTATCTTTAGAGTAACAATATGTAAATTTTAAATTATCATGAAAACTGTTCAATCTGTCAAAAAAGTCTAATAATTCCTCTTCTGAATGATTCCAGATGAAAAATATATCATCTAAAAAACGTAACCAGATAAGTGGTTTCTTATCACAGGAGTCTATAAATTATTTTTTTCAAGTTTACCCATAAATAGAGAGGCAAAACAATGAGCCATTTTTGTTCCCATAGCAGTTCCAAATGTTTGAATGTAATTAATCTCATTGAACTGTAAGTGGCTTTTTGTAAGTATTAATTCTATGATTTTAGAAATGGAGTTAATAAAATCCTGTGATCTACTACCATTTTCCATAAAATATTTGCAAGCATCTATGCCCTCACCATGAGGAGTATTACTGTATAAAGATGTTACATCGAGTGTTTCAAGATATGCATCTTTATCTATGCTTGAGAGGTTTTGTAACTTTTTGATAAAATCTGTAGTGTCTTTTACATAGGAAGGTAAAGATTCCATGTATGGTTTCAAGATTGTATCAATATATGCAAACATATTTTCAGTTAAAGCTCCACAACCTGAAATAATAGGTCTCCCTGGGTAACCTAGGGGTAAATCTTGGTCAAACATTTTATGAATTTTAGGTAATATATAAAACACTGTCTGCGTTTGAGGGGTATTGATTTTCTAAAGTTGATTCTCTAATATTTTCTAAATCTATCATGTATGTCTTTGTTGAGCACTTTCTGGGGCTTTTCATCAAGTCTCTTATAATATTTGTTGTTTTCTAGCTGCCTATAAGCTTCAGAACTATAATCCTTTCTGTTCATTATAACGACACTGGAACTTTTGTCTGCTTTCTCCACGACAATAGTTTCATCTTGATTCGGTTGTTTTAACGCCTCTTGTTCTTCTTTTGATAGATTTAATCTGTATTTGTATTTTTTTGTCACTAAGCAAAATTTCATTGGTAACTGCCTCTATATAAAATTCAAGGGTTGAGTCTCTACCAGATTAGGGTATAAAAGTAGGTTTAGAATTATCTCTCTTATTAAAGTTAATATCTGCAGAGTTATTTATAACTTCAGAGTCGGTAAAATAGGCAAAGTATTCTTTAAGGCGTAATTTTGTAGTGAATTCAAAAATATCTTGCTTCAGCTGAATAACATTATGATGTTTTGGCTTCGGGCAATAATATAAACCTTTACCTAGCAGTCTGTATTCTGTGACGGTTAATTTTCTGTCCGAAAGGTTAATTACCCCTTTCGATTTCCTTTAGAATTTTCTTTTGTTGTTTCCATTTCTGTTTGTTAGTAATTCTGATGAATCTTCTGTTCCTTGAAGTTTTAGAAGAACTTTTGTTAGCTGTTGCAAAGTTTCTGTCAGTTGATTTTGTTGTTGTTGCTGTTGTTTGTTCTGTTGTTTCTGTCCACCCTTTTTGACGGCCTCCGAATACATTGTCTTTTTGTTGCCTTAATCATAGGCTATGTGATGACATTCTTAGTCGCGACATACTTATTCTATGTTTTTCAACAATGACATCATTTAAATATTTCTGAAAAGTAAACGTAGCTATTGTTCTGTAAAATAAGGCACGAGAGGATCCCTGTAAGCTGTTGTTCCAATTTTGTTTAAATATATCATAAAGACGTATCTTCAAGGTTTGTAAGAATATAATTATTATTGTCCCCAACTCCTTTGTTTAACCACACCTCATAAAAACCTAACCGTGACAATAAGTTTTTAACACTATGTACCAAATTTATATGATTAGGATGTAATTTAATATCATTTTTTAATAGAACATACATCTGTCGTGCATATTTTTCCTCTTCGCACTGACACGATTTGAACCAGTATTTAATAATATGTAAATATCTGAGCGTAATATATGTCACTCTTTCAGTTTCACCATATACAAAAGTATTTTGACAACAAACTTTAACCCCTAACGGCATTTTACAGAAACAAAAATTAGCTCTTTCAATATGTGTACCCTTGTTAGATCCCCATATCTCTGAGGGATAATTCATTACCGGTGTAACTAATTTATCATAAAGATTCAATATGTGTTTTGGCGAGATAGATGTGAACTTATACAAATATTTATTAAGTTCAAAGATGGCTTTCAGGGCTTGGCCTGCTAACATTTTGTCCATCTTGTTAAAAGCACAACCTGTCGTAAAAAGGTATTTAAATTTACTAACAATTTCTATTTGTTCATTATTATAAGTAATTGCTAAATTATCTGGCAGCCGACCACCTTTTCTAAAAAGCATAATATTTGTTTTCTTCGTATTAACCGTGAGATTTCATTTAGAGCAATAATCATAAAAAACATTTAAAGAGTTCTGAAGACCGTCTGCAGACTGAGAAATAATAATATAATATCATCATCATATAATAAAAGACAGAGTTTCATAGTATCAATATCAATACCTTCTATACCTTTGTTTATGAACGTGTCTTCTATGTCGTTTAAAAATATGCAAAAAAGGAAAGGAGATAGGCATTTGCCTTGTCTGACCCCTAAGTGACATTCAAAAATATCACTGGCATTATTAGAAAGTTTTACTTTTGGTTTTACATTATCATACATAGACTTAATGACATCTAAAATTTTCCCTTTTACTCCTGTTTTAATAAGTTTTTACCATAAAATGTCTCTCACAACGAAATCAAAAGCCGTCTGAAAATCAACAAATGCACAGAAAAGTTTTTCATTACTATTAAATATATGAGAAATAAGGCTGTTTAACACAAAAATATTATCTATTGTGCTCATATGTTTATGAAAGCCAGCTTGCGCTTCAATAAAAACATGATAGTTTTCTGCCCACTTCGTAAGTCTGGTGAACAATTTGCTTAATACACTTAGAAGTGTTATACCTCTATAATTGTTTGGCTCTCTTGTATCACCACTTTTATAAATGGGAACAATAAAACCGTCGCTCCAAGAGTCTGAAAAGTAACCTATATTTAGACATTTGTTAAATAACTGTGACAAGTTTATATGTAAATGTGATAACACTGGATTTACGGGCAAAAACTGCGGAACAGGTAAGCTCAGCGGACACTTTTATGAACAGCATAGATATGTATTGGTACCACAGTAGAATTTCCAGAAACCAGATGACCTATGGACTGAGTATTTATCAGGTCTTTAGGGTATTTACTCTAGCGGGGTTTAGCATTTCATCAAAAGCAGAACTATTGAGACTTTAAACTGTTGTCTATCATTGTAACTTTTCTTTAAGGTATTTCTTTCTATCACATTATTTCTAAACCAATGCATTTTTTTAAAAGAAAATTTATAAGCTATTATTTTAGACTTACAGACATTATAGATAATCCCAAACAGACAATTCCTGCACTAAATGCATCTGATTTATTAAAGACCAGGGATATGTTCCATAGAAATGCGTAAACATACAGGATATTTTTAAGACATCCATACAAATTGACATTTGGGGGCATTCGCTGACTTCAAATCACTTGCCCTTCACCGATGTGGGTTTGAGCCTCACTAGGGGCGTTGTATTCTACATGTGAGGAAGCCATCCAGCTGGCTTACGGAAGACCGGTGGTTCTACTTGTGATGAAATAATGCACGCAGGGGCACCTGGGATCTTCCTCCACAATCAAAGCTGGAAAGTCGCCATATGACCTATAATTGTGTCGGTGCAACGTTTAACTCAGCATTAACAAAAAAGAACAAAATTACAGTCCAGATACTAGATGACCCTGTTCATTTGAGACTAGGGTCGTAATTTAAAAAAAATATTTTGGCGTTTGATTATTTACGATAAATAATGCAAAAAAGATAACAATAGACAAACACACATATCATTATTATCTGCTGATTAATAAGTTACCTAAATTTGGCAATTGTTTTACACATTTCAGTTGTCAAATTTTCACTTCAAAGGTAATTCAAAACAGCGCCGTGTAAGGTGCTAGGTGTGAAAATCACTAAATTGCCACTTTTCCTTAAATCAGCGAGATGCAGTATAGTGAGATTTTAACGTCCAATTTTTAAGGATCAAAACTATCAGGATGGGTTTGCAGGGTTATTTTAATACAGTTCTGTAGCATTGTTTTTGCAAAAGGCGTCCAGTATCAGGAATAAAGGGTATCTGTTTTTTCAGAGGTCAAATATAAAAGAGTACATTGGGGACTAGATAAAACATCTGGTTTTGGGAGGGGGGGTGCTGGTTTGAAGGGGTTCTACTGTATTTGCATGCTTTTATCCCACCACACACTCTCAATACCTTTTTGACATAGGAATTATAGCAATTTCATGTCAAGTCTATAACATTTTCATTCATGGATTGATTTTCAAAAAGTTATTGATGAGATATACAAATAATTCCTTCGTAAAGAAATAATTATTATGTCACCCAAATGTATTTAGGGGGACATATTGATTTAGCTATGGTCCTTGATTTGTAAAAGTATATGATGCTTTACCACTTCCCTTATGTAACAGGGCGTATTTGCACCAAACCTTACAGAGGTGACCAGTGCAAAGTCATATTTTCGGCATTTTAGGCTTAAATGATTTCCAGTGGAGTTGATTTGTCATATTTTACAGTGTTTACTTGCTGTACACAGTTAAGCTGAATTTCACTAAACCTCATGGGTGATTAGTGTAAAGCATAGTTGCGTATTATTGTCATATTCTAATAAAATGAGTTTCAGTGGAGTCATGACCCTTGATTTGTCAGATTCTTTGATCTGTGCTATTTCTCCTGTAGCACTGGTTGGAAGTCCACCATACATGACATGAGTTACCATCGGCAAGCGTATTTGTGTATATCATTGGAATGTTATTGTTCAGTGATTTTCCCTGGAGTTATGGCCCTTAATTTGTGGCATTTTGCATGGTAAGTGGTGGGGGACATACGTTGTTTTATTTTGTGAAAAACAAGCTCTAGCTTTTTATTGAAATAATAATATAATTTAACAAATATTGAAAGATATTCAAATGTTTTTGGTGACACTTCGCTTTGAACTGAGAGTGACTTTCAGTTACTTGCATAATTTCTTTCTGCCTGAACAAGCTATGGCCAAGGGCAGTAAGTTAAAGAAAATTACAAAATTGACTTACCGAAACCTATTTTTAGAACATGAAATTGAAAGTAGAGTATTATTTCCGGAATTTCAAGTACGTCAAAAAAAGAAAGAAAAAAAAAAAAGATTTTGGTAAGATAAATTGACAGTAACATGTATGTCTTGGTTTACATAGCATAAATTAGTTTTCCATATTGTGTGAAAAAGTCTGA
This sequence comes from Mercenaria mercenaria, assembly GCF_021730395.1. Classification (NCBI taxonomy): domain Eukaryota; kingdom Metazoa; phylum Mollusca; class Bivalvia; order Venerida; family Veneridae; genus Mercenaria; species Mercenaria mercenaria. Next base: position 39,439 of record NW_026461078.1, on the reverse strand, counting down.
AGTTTGATACTGACACCGCTGAATGATGAATTATGTAAGCGCATGCGCCGAGGTAAACGGTGCTATTGTTTTAGTTGCTTTGCTATTTTTATAACTGCTAAGTGTCGTCGACGACAGTTAATAGTTTACCATTGAAATCTTTGAAAGTTCGCCGAATTTAACAATTAACAATTTTTCACTATTGAAACCAGAATTATTTGACCACGTACAGTAGAATTATTATTTTCTATTACGAAATATTATTAGACTGTGGAAAGCAGCTTTAACTAAAGAATACCTTAGCCTACAGGCATTAAACTTCTAAACTTCAAAGGATGATTGCCTGTGATCAGTAAATGAATTATTTTGCTTTGAGGATCAGGGTCAAAGTCACAGCGACCTCAAGACTGAAAATGATTTCTTGCTGAATAACCACAGAATGCTTCGACCTACAGTTGTCAAACTTCATACGAATATTGCCTGTGATCAAACGATTACCCGTTTTATTAGCTGGGCAGATTAGTGAAACAATACTGCATTTGGTGATGCAAGCATGAAATCTGACATGTGTCCTCGTCTGCCTACTTTTTTCAAAAAGCCCGTAAGCCACTTGAACATTCAAAATCACGGCCATTTCTCAAGATGGCCGCCACAAGAAATAGATTTTTTACTTGAACAGACCTATGCCTACTTTTAACTAATTCTAAGGAAAAAAATACCTTTAAGATGTTTTCAATGTGCAAAACATACTTTTGATACACAAAAGACTGGTTTTAAAATCAAATATGACGTCATTTTTTTTTTTCAAGATATAGCCGCCGTTTCATGTAAAAAGTACTAGTTTGCCTTTAACACTGACGTTCCTAGCTAAATTAATTAACTGAGTGTTGATGGCAGTTTTTGTTTCGCCTGCGACTTTAGGAGCTGACGGCGGACTAAGGCGTAGCATTTTAGGCGGCGATGATGGCGGCGGTGGCGTCAGCGTTAAGTTTTCATGTTAAGTCTATCTCTCAGAAACTACTAGGGTTATTGAGTTGAAACTTCACACAATCCATTTGTGGTCATTAGGCGCTGTACCAGGCCAAGTTCCATAACTTTGACATACATTTTAACAAAATTATCCCCCTTATTAACTTAGAAATTTCAACGTTAAGTTTTCGTATTAAGTCTTTTTCTCAGAAACTACTAGGTTTATTGGGTTAAAACTTCATACATGCCTCCTTAGATTTTTGGTCAGCTCTTCTTTGTAAAGATAAAAACTAGTTTTCAAGTTCAAAAGATGATCAGTGTTTATGTAACTTCAGTGTTTTATAAGTTTGAATAGTTATTAGTGGTGGATTTTGTTAAAAGTAAAACACTATTTTAATAAGATGCTTTGCAGCATCTTAATTTTACCCGGCTTTAAGTTGCCCTGAAATTCCTAAAAAAATCCTATATTTTGGGCCTCTCTAACCCCCCCCCCCCCCCCCCCCCCCCCCCCCCCGCCCCCCCCGCAGAAAACACTCAGAATGGGCCAAATTCCTAAAACAAAACCCTGATTTTTTTAAAAAGATTATCCCTATTTTTTGTAATTTCTGTCTGAACTTAAAACCATTTGTACAAAGTCAGGCATATTATGAACCACTTAAGTTATTGAAGTTAAATTTCTTTAAGATTCATTTACAGATGATGCTTCTATCGGTTTCCATGTGTTCCTAGGCTACAGCTTCATGAAACATATATATACTTCATTGAGTGATGATGAAAAGCAACAATATATATGGTCAAAAAGCGGGCTCGACATGTTGCCCATGGGCATCTAGTCCTGATTTAGCCCTTACTTTTGACAAAAAATAGCCCTACTTTTAACCCTACTTTTTTGCCAAACAGTGCTTAAAAGCCTGTAGAATTCAGCTAACAGAGAAAAACTAAAATATTAAGAGAGATAGAAAAGATGCAAACAAATTACACACTTAGGGTTGATATTAGAACATATTTGGCATCATAGATAAGCAATTAAAATGGAAAGTTAAACAAAACAGAAATCAAATGCTAAAACCATTGTACATATGAAGGGTGTAAGTAAAGTTTGCTACAGCTGGAAAAGTAAGTCAGCATGATAAAAATGTGTAAACTAAGATTTTTTCATTTACATTTTTAAGTCATTTGATACTGATACAGGCCTTCCGGCGTTCCTACTTTGTCCTACACTTTCCTTCTTTTTCCTACGTTTCAGTTCGACTATACGAAGTATATGGAGAGCTATCCTACTCAACTCGGCGTCGGCGTCTTTTTTCGCGTCCCTTGGTTAAAGTTTTTTTTACACTTTCTCTTAATTCTCCTTATCTCTGTAATTACTTGATGGATATGCTTTAAACTTAAAATAGTTATTCCACATCATCACCCACATCATCTGGCATAAGGGTCATAACTCTCACACCAATATTTTATGAATTATTACCCCGTTTTACTTAGAATTTCAGGTTAAAGTTTTGGTGCACTTTCACCCTATCTCAGTTATTACTATACGGATTTGATTCAAACTTAAAATTGTTGTTCCACATCACCCCCACATCATATGACACAAGGTTCATAACTCTGGCAGCAATTTTTCATGAATTATGCCCCCTTTTACTTGAAATTTCAGGTTAAAGTTTTGGTGCCCTTTCACTTTATCTGAGTTATTTCTAAAACTTAAAATAGTTGTTCCACCTTATCACCAACAACAAGTGACACAAGGTCCATAATTCTGGCACCAATTTTTTTTATGAATTATGCCCCCTTTTACTTAGAATTTAAGGTTAATTTTGATGCATTTTCACTTTACCTCAGTTATTACGGAGAGGATTTGATTCAAATTTAAGATAGTTGTTCAACATCATCATTCAAATCATATGATACAAGGACCATAACTCTAGCACCAATATTTCATGAATTATCTCCTCTTTTTACTTAAACTGTCAGTTTAAATGTTTGGTACACTTTCACTCTATCTCAGTTATTACTGAATGGATTTCATTCAAACTTAAAATATTTGTTCCACATCATCACCCACATCATATGACACAAGATACATCACTCTTGCACCAATATTTCATGAATTATGCCCCATTTTTGCTAATTATTATACTTATTTAATGTTTTGATACACTTTATCTTTATCTCTCCTATTACTTAATACTTTTGACACAGATTCAAACTATTGTCCAGTATCTTCTTCCACATTGGAGTGATTAAACACTCCAGTGACAGCTCCAGCTTTCTCAGATGTGCCCAGTTTCACTATCCAGTATCGAAATAGTCGAGCGCTCTGTCTCATGTGACAGCTCTTGTTAAAATGCCTTCTACCAAACCATATCTGAACCTTTGGAAACTCCATAAGCATAGTTGCGTTACCCCGTGATGCTCTGCTGAGGGTGCTAGGTTGCATTTGTGTGCTTAAATAGAACATTTTTCGTGTTTTATTTTGGGTTTTTATGTTAATAACCTCCTACTTTTCCTACATCTTTGTCCGCAAACCTCTTATTTTTTCCTACATTTTTGTGTAGGGACCACCTACTTTTCTCCTATGTTTTTTGCAAGGCTATGATGGAAGGCCTGCGGAAATGTTTAGGTATTTAAGCTGAATACTAATGATTGTATTGAATTTTCAACTTTTGAAAATAAACAGGCATTTCTGCTTTAATGATTCTATGTCAGATTTTAACCATTATTTGTACAATGCAAACTCAACTACTGTAATGTAGAAAAGAAACAAACTAAACTTCTAAATATATTGCAACATAAAAATGATGCTATTAAGTCTACAAGTAGACAACCCCTATAAATTATGTGAAACATGCCATTTTCTACAAAAAATATATGAATAGGGGCAGACTTTCATAGAATGGTGTAAATTTGTCTGAACAGACACAGTAGAAAAATCAAAAACTTTATCAATTAAGTGAATAGTATGGACCTTTCTTATTGTCTGTTACATCACACTGAAATAATATAGCGGTCTGTTAAACTGAAACAAACTTTCTTTACACCCTTTAGTTATCATTTTAACAAGAAACGTGGTAAGGGTTGACTGATGGGGAGAATGATCGCCAACATATATCAATAGATGACCAGGTAAGCGTCTCAGACCGCGAAAGTTTTGGTCAGGGAAAATTGGAGTTTGGTCAGGGAAAAGTCAGGAAAAAGTCAGGGAATTTTATTTTCTCTGCTTTGTGGGAACACTGCTAGGTTATGCCCCTTGAATTGGCCAAACTTGCTAATATTTGCAGTGTCTGCTCGATAAATAGAGTAATACTTCTTTGATGTCAACCATGCTTATACAGAAGATGTATTACTATAAAATCTAGGTCAAGATCCATAACCAGCCAGTTTTGACCAGTATCTTTAGAGTTATGGCTCTTGAATTTGTCAAAATTGTGAAAATTGACAGTGTCCGCTTGTAAAGTAGAGAATTTTTTCTTTCATGTCAACCATACTTATACAGAAGATGTATTACTAAAAAATCTAGGCCAAGTTTAATAACCAGTCAGTGCGGACCAGTATCTGTAGAGTTGTGACCCTTGAATGTGTCAAAATGGACAATGTAAACTTGATAGCTAGAGTAATGTTTCTCAGAGCTAAACATAACTTATACAGAGTGTGTATTTCCACAAAATCTAGGCCAAATTTGATAACAAGTCAGTTCGGATCAATATTTCCAGAGGAATGACCCTCGAATGACTCAAAATTGCAAAAAAATGACAGTTTCAAATCTATAACTTGAGTAGTTCTTATCTTATGTTTACTAAATTTAGTCACAATGTTATTTGGCATAATAATCTGACAAGTTCAATAATAAACCAGACAGTCCCAGTCGGTCTTGAGTTATGGCCCCTGAATTACAAAAATGTGAAAATTGACATTGTCTGCAATTCTTATCCAATGTTCCACAAACTTATAGTTAGACTGTTTATCGGCATATGGCCAGGTTTGATAACTGATAGGATAGTCTTAGCCGATCTGGAGTTATAGCCCTTGAATAAGTCAAAATTCAGAAAATTATAACTAGTCTATCAGTGAGTACAAAGTAAAAGTCAAAGGTCAATGACTATATATGTATATACAATTATACAGAATTTTCATTAGTGTTACTTATAGATATGCTGTCAGTGGTGACACATGTAATTGTTTAGACTGGATATACAGCAGAAAAAAACACTAGAATATATATATATATAAACTCCTAAGAATTAATTATTTAATACTACAATATCATTACATTTATGTGTGTGTAGGGGGTGGGGGGGGGGGTGGGGTAGGGGGGCATACAGCGTTGCTGTATGTATGTCAGTCTGTCTGTCCGTACGTCCCGATATCTTGTGCATCTAAGTCCTCCTACACTACTAGCCTGATTTTCTTCAAACTTATAATATGAATACCTCCCCAGAGCAGACCCTCTTAAGCGAAAACCTCTCTATAACAACATTATCAAAATTTCCCTAAGCTGGAATATACTATCAAATTTACCTCTCAGGAACAACAACCTCTCTCTCTCTCTCTCTCTCTCTCTCTCTCTCTCTCTCTCTATATATATATATATATATATATATATATAAAGGGTTTAAAGGAAATAGCCAAATCCTTTTGAGCTTGTATATTTGATTTATTCCTCAACCGGTTTTTTAAAAAATTATCACCAGGAGGGTTACAAATAATGTGGCGTCCTTTGACGTCGTCAATAGAAAAAAGGGACGTCACTGTTAAATAAATGACGTTTAATTTACTAACGAATAAAATGACGTGACGTCGTTGTAAAACATGTCTGTCAGGTATGATTTTTATGTGTCTCTATTTAGTGAAGGTTTAAACTGCCTTATAAACATCATTTCTCGTTGTTTTCTACTGACTATATTGTCCGTGAACATTTTGAAAAATGGAAATATTCTATATTTCTGGAACTTAGCTCCCGCACAAACGTCAATATGTTCGCTTACGTAAATTACCGTTTTGGTGGCGTCACGGATGTGTTGGTAGTGTATATATATAGTACAACCTCCCAAGAGCAGCCCTCGCATAAGCAAAAACCTCTCTATAACAACATCATCAAATTTTCCTTAAGCTGAAATATACTATCAAATTTACCTCTCCAGAACAACAACCTCTATATAACAGTCAATATTTGTATATATAAATAGTGATATATAAGAGGCATATAGCGTTGCTGCTGTCCGTACGAACGCCTGATTGTCTTCAAACTTACACTAAACTGTTTCATGTATATAATTTATTTGTTTTGACAGATATCAATGACTGTGATCCAGATCCATGTAAAAATGGTGGAATATGTACTGATGGTATCAATGACTATACATGTAACTGTGATAACACTGGATTTACAGACAAAAACTGCCAAACAAGTAAGCTCAGTGGACTCTTTTTTGAACAGCATTAAATATTTATTTGATGCTTACTGGTGAAGTACTGAAAATTATCAGTGAGATATTTATCTATCTCACCCACAGTGCTAAACCTTTTTTTTTCAGAAAAAATATCTCCCCAGAAAAAAATCCATATTTGCTTCATTTTGATGCCATTTGAAATACTGGCCACTCTATGGCTATCCTAAATTCTGTATAGAACAACCTAACTATAACATATAACTACATATAAATAGAAAATGATTTTTTTTTTGCTCAGTATCTTTAGTTTTGATGGACGTATTGTCACCAATATTGGTGTATAGATACCTTTTATTGAGACAAAGTTTGAATAGTTTTTATAAACATTGTGATATACATTACAACTGTGCAGTTGCTAGCTTTACATACTTTTGTGGTACATATCAAAGTGTCAGATGTAAAATGTTGAAAACCTGGTTTCATGGCATTGCCACATGTTTCCTGTGTTTTATAATGTGTAACAGAAACATTTAATATTTTACAGATATAAATGACTGCAGTCCTAATAATTGTAAGAATGGTGGAACATGTTATGATCGTGTTAATGACTATACATGTGGCTGTGTTACTGGATATACAGGGAAGAATTGTCAGACAAGTAAGCTTAGATACAATTATACAGAATTTCCATTAGTGTTACTTATAGATATGTTGTCAGTGGTGATACATATAATTGTTTAGACTGGATATACAGCAGAAAAAAAACCTAGAAGATATATATCAACTCCTTAGAATTAATCATTTAACTGGCAATATATATATATAGTACAATCACCCCAGAGCAGCCCCCTCTTAAGCAAAAACCTGTCTATAACAACATCATCAAGATTTCCATAAGCTGAAATACACAATCAAATTTACCTCTCCAGAACAACAACCTCTATTTAAAAGTCAATATTTGTATATATAAAGAGTGAGCTTTCTGAAATTTAATTTTCTTTGTTTTGCAAATAACTACACCATATTTGCATTCATTGTACTTTTGCTAAATATTTGTAGAATACATGTAAAGGAAGTAAACTTCGATCATATCATTTTGTTATGCGCCCACACGTGTGTGTGTGTGTGTTGGGCGGAGGTGGGTGGGGGGTGGGTGATATAGCGTTGCTGCTGTCCGTACGTACGTATGTTAATCTGTCTGTCCGTACGTCCCGATATCTTTTGTATCTAAGTCCTCCTACACTATTAGCCTGATTTTCTTCAAACTTCCACTAATCTGTTTCATGTATATAATTTATTTGTTTTGACAGATATCAATGACTGTAATCCAGATCCATGTAAAAATGGTGGAGTATGTACTGATGGTATCAATGACTATACATGTAACTGTGATAATACTGGATTTACGGACAAAATCTGCCAAACAAGTAAGCTAAGTCGACTCCTTTTTGAACAGCCTAAAATATTTATTTGATGCTAACTGGTGAAATACTGAAAATTATCAGTGAGATATTGATCTATCTCACCCACAGTGCTAAACTTTTTTTTTCAGAAAAAAATATCTCCCCAGAAAAAATCCATATTTGCTTCATTTTGATGCCATTGGAAATACTGGCCACTCTATGGCTATCCTAAATTCTGTATAGAACAACCTAACTATAACTTATAACTACATGTAAATAGAAAATGATTTTTGTTGCTCAGTATCTTTAGTTTTGATGGACGTATTGTCACCAATATTGGTGTATAGATACCTTTTATTGAGACAAAGGTTGAATAGTCTGCTAAACATTATGATGTACATTACAACTGTGTAGTTGCTAGCTTTACATAATTTTGTGGTACATATCAAAGCGTCAGATGTAAAATGTTGAAAACATGGTTTCATAGCATTGCCACATTTAATATTTTACAGATATAAATGACTGCAGTCCTAATAATTGTAAGAATGGTGGAACATGTTATGATCGTGTTAATGACTATACATGTGGCTGTGTTACTGGATATACAGGGAAGAATTGTCAGACAAGTAAGCTTAGATACAATTATACAGAATTTTCATTAGTGTTACTTATAGATATGTTGTCAGCGGTGACACATGTAACTGTTTAGACTGGATATACGGCAGAAAAAAAAAAACTGGAAGATATATATAAACTCCTCAGAATTAATCATTTAACTGGCTTTACCTACCAGCTTCTTTTTTCCGATGAGGTCTATAAACACCTTATAGACCGCTTATGAGGTTTATAAGAATTTCCAGACCTGTCCTATTTCTACTGTCTACACAAAAATCTCAAGTGCCTGTAGCGGCAATCGAACCCGAGTAGCTCCGATGCTAGTCCAATGCTCTAACCACTGAGCCAAATTGTCGACACACTTACGCACTTGTCAGAGATTGAATTTAAAGTTATGCGTAAGCGACCGAAACAATGCAGTAGAATCATGAGAGGTCCGTGCATGACATTTTATGTGAACGCGTAAATGACTCCGTAAATATAGTATCAATTGCTTAGAAAGTACGTTTTAAGTGAAAAAATTCTTACCAGTTCTACATATCTTAAAAATTCATCTAAACATGACTTTACTGTAAAGTTTTAACATTCAATTCTAAGCAGGTCTTGATATTTGAAAGTTAATACGGGCATACTCTTCCGCCAGAGTGGAGAATGCTTCTTGAATCAGGACATTTTATGTTACAAAGAAAAATATTGACATTGATATAATTGCAAAAAATACAAACTATACAAATTTGCTCCAAGTTAATTAATAGTCTGCTAATGAAAATTTTGACGATTTTCTGTACAATTAGGCCTTTTTTTTTTAATTCTTCGTTTTATAAACCAGCCGCTCAAAAAAGGCGTTTTTAGGAAATAATTAAAATCAGTGAACCGCATTCCGTATACAGTCCAATAGTCAATGCCTAATATTACTTTAACCAATCAAATTGTACCTAACATAATTAGCGGTATACACAAAAATGGACAGCACTTGATAGCTGACGGTTGAAATTGATAGTAAAAAAGGAAATCTTTCGTAAAAATTACGAATGAATGCAAGACTGGAGATGTTGTAATCGAACATGTGCCTCACGAGTTGAGAATGCGGAATGTCACGTAGACCTGATTATAGTAACATAACGAGAAAGATATCGTCTTGGAAAATTTATGATAGTAAAAGTGAAAATGTTTCCTGAAATATTACTTTTTGCCGTAACGGTAAATCCTTTTATCACATGTGTGGCTTGAAGATATATCAAATATAAATGATGATGAATCTATGAATTTTAGTGAAAAAAGTTCCTTCGCTGAAGGACTATAGCTTAAAAATGAGAGTATAGAGCTGTACAGTACTGTACCTGCGCTGAAAACTATTACAACAACTGTTCTTTCTCAAGTTGCCATAGTGAGCCCCAAGGTCCCTTCACACTAGGGTGTCCTTGCTAACCAACCATTTTCAAAGTTAATATATATATATATTTATGACAATAACTTTGAAGGAATGGTTGGGGAGAAGTTTTAGAAATGATACCTAGTACAAAATTATAGATTTGTAAAATTTGTATATAAAGCAAAAGTTAATATTAACCATTTGATGTAATTCTTGAATTAAATGTTTTCAAAAGAAAAAAATATTCTAAGAAACTGAAACAACCCAATGCGATTAAGTGTGAGCCTAGGTTTACTTGCATTAAACGACACTACAACATACAAAATACAAGCAAACACAACCATCGCCTACCATAACGCTGTTACTAGCATCATGACATGCGTATAGGTAGCTAATGGATTAAGGGCAACATACTACTTCTAAAAGAGTACATAAAACATTCTACATATATGCAGCTTATTAATATACAAAGTTAGTGCTGACAGTACATATAAGCATTTCTGTACATTGAAGCATGTATTTGTGCATTTTGCAACATGAACCAAGTTCTATACATAACATTGAGACAGACATGCATGCACAAGATGGATAAAAATACATCCTGCTTGAAAATCAAGTTTCTTTCTCCGACGAAAAAAAAAAAAAAAATAGAATCCTTGATTTTCTTTTTCTCCTCCTACAGCCTGGTTGGACCCTGGTGGTTTGTAAAACAAAGATTAAAAAAAAGGCCTTAACATGGAACATAAGTAACAAAGTTATACTTTGAAAAATTACCCAGTTAACTCATTCTGCCCTAAAGCGTTATCTCCACTTCTACTCTGCTGATATTTATCTTTCAGCCACCTAGGAGACTGATAAGCCAATCTACCCTGAATACCGAGAGATGTTTTGAGAGATAGCATTGATTTCGTAGTTTTTTTGCTTCGGATATTGTTGTTAATTAGTGACATATGACATCAAATATGTGCTAATAGGTATGGAATTTGCACTCTTTGTAAGTAAATTGAAGTAGATACGCAACAAAGGTAATTTCATGCAGCTTTGTAGTACAGTCATTTATACAGACTGTTGAATTAAAGACACAAAACAAATGACCGTATTCTCTCATCAGATATTGTTTTGGCTAAACAACATTTATAAAATGTTAAATTTTATCATGCACATATTTAAACAACAAATATGAACAATTCTTAAAATAATTTTATAAATACATATTATTGTCATTTTCTAACACTGGTTTTACTCATTTATACGCATCCAGGCAAACAAAACGCATCGAAATAAAGTTATTTCTCATAAAAAATAGCGTATGTGTTTAGTATGAAGATGTAATAAAATGAATATTTTAGCTATTTTAGGCAAAAACTATTGTGCTGAAAATGAGATTCTTTTGGCCTAATTTTCAGAAAACATGTACATGTACCTTATGAAAATTTGAATTTTGAAAAAATGTTGTGGAGTTTTCTAAAGAATCACAAACAAGCTGTCGAAATAATTGAGTTATCATTAACACTTTATTCTATAGATCAAGAGACAGTCTCGAAGTTTAACAACAAAATAAATAGATGAGTAAATAATAAATAAATATATGAATAAATAGATAGATACCAACGAAGATGTTTTTACTTTTTTTTATACACACATGAGCATTGTTATATCGCAAAGGTAAGAATTAAATATATGGTGTGCACGAGTTGAAGATAGTTTTTTGAATATTTGTTGGTATCTATTTATTTATTTATTTATTCATTTTTCTTTTATGTTTCGATCATATAAAGAATCATCCGTAATTTTCAGACTTTGAGAAATCACAAATTATAACTCGAACGACGCTTGCTTTTAAAGCTTTTTTCAACGAAAGCATTTATTTTTTCACAACATCCGGTTTTATTTATGTTTTAAAAATGTTACGCAACAAAAAATTGATTGGTCCAACTTGTTAGAAAGAACTAAAAGATTTTATTTAAGACCAATGAAATGTGACGACTGAATGCGTCATGCGGAATTCAGAGCTATTACTGTAAAGACGCATGTACGCGGCGTGCGGTTTCCAGATGTAGATAACAACACCGCCTAGAAGCGGCACGCGGTATTCAGATAACAACTGGTCCACGCATTAATGCGTCGCGCGGGCAGAATGAGTTAAAATATCGTGATACATTCCGAGCGTGTCTGAAATAAGACTGACAGTGTAAACATATTTAAATGCAGTTTTAGGTAGTGATAATTGGTGGGAAACTGGTTAAAGTACATTTCTTGCTTTCTGAATTTTTTTCTGATTTTGCTGAATGTCGTTAATTTATATCGAACTAACATGTGACATTGTTATGCCTTTAAATATTATTAGATATTTTGCTCTGTACAAGGTTTCATTGATCCTATACTTGTATTGACATCAACAAGTATATGACAACTTCTTCACGTGAATCAGGTGCGGAGAACCAAAACAACTTTAAACTATATAATGTTTATTCAAACCGTTGCCATGTCAATCAAAACAGAGGCCTCAAACTACAAATCTCTTAATTAATTGAACTCATTAGTTTCATTGTCAAGAAAACTAAAGATTTTTATATCTTCTCGATTGTTTCCGCGCAGTTTTTATCACATTTCGTTGTGTCTTCTATGCGTGTGCTAAATTAGGGTATATTATCATTCGCATTTCTTGTGATAATGTAATGATAAATCGATATCAATGCTTTTTTATACGGCAATGTATATTTAAGTGCCAAATTAAAGAGCTAAATAAACCTATTTTTTAAAAAAAAATATGAAAAAAAAAAACAAAAAAACAAAAAGAAAACAACATAAAATACCATTCGCCTCAAATTCTAACTAATTGACTAGACACACATTGATGATCTCAGAAAGAGACTATTTCCCAAATATGCACGGATTTTTCATGCAAAACAAAATGTCATGTCCTAGTTGCTGACAAATATATTTACAGGTTCGTAGCAAGTAGGGCATTTTGTTATATTAATAGTATCAAATAAATTGTGACACAAATTGTCGTGTTCTTTCTTCTAACTATTTGTTTTTATCATACATGCATGTTACAAACGTTCTTCAAATCCGAACAAATCTGGACTATGTAAAACAAAGAAGCATATAGGTAAGTCAGTTATCATTCTCGGAATAGGTCTGCATTGTGTTTATAGACCTGTGACGAGATTTGAAAACCTCGCTCGCTACGCTCGCTCGGTTCACAAATCCCTCACAGGTCTATAAACACAATACAGACCTATTTCTCGAACAATAACTATTACAAATATATATAGTACAATCTCCCCAGAGCAGCCCTCTCTTAAGCAAAAACCTCTCTATAACAACATCATCAAGATTTCCTTAAGCTGAAATACACTATCAAATTTACCTCTCCAGAACAACACCTCTAGAACCCCTATATAAAAGTCAATATTTGTATATATAAAGAGTGACCTTTCTGAAATTTAATTTTCTTTGTTGCAAATAACTACACCATATGTGCATTCATTGTACTTTTGCTAAATATTTGTAGACTACATGTAAGAAAGTAAACTCCGATCATATCATTTTGTTATCCCCCCCACACATTTATGTGTGTGTTGGGGGGGGGGGGGGGGGGCGGATATAGCGTTGCTGCTGTCCGTACGTACGTATGTCAGTCTGTCTGTCCGTACGTCCCGATATCTTGTGTATCTAAGTCCTCCTACACTATTAGCCTGATTTTCTTCAAACTTCCACTAATCTGTTTCATGTATATAATTTATTTGTTTTGACAGATATCAATGACTGTGATCCAGATCCATGTAAAAATGGTGGAGTATGTACTGATGGTATCAATGACTATACATGTAACTGTGATAATACTGGATTTACGGACAAAATCTGCCAAACAAGTAAGCTCAGTGGACTCCTTTTTGAACAGCATAAAATATTTATTTGATGCTAACTGGTGAAATACTGAAAATTATCAGTGAGATATTGATCTATCTCAACTACAGTGCTAAATCTATTTTTTTTTCAGAAAAAGTATCTCCCCAGAAAAAAAAATCCATATTTGCTACATTTTGACGTCATTGGAAATACTGGCCACTCTATGGCTATCCTTAATTCTGTATAGAACAACCTAAATATAACTTATAACTACATGTAAATAGAAAATGATTTTTGTTGCTCAGTATCTTTAGTTTTGATGGACGTATTGTCACCAGTATTGGTGTATAGATACCTTTTACTGAGACAAAGTTTGAATAGTCTTATAAGCGTTGTGATATACATTACTACTGTGCATTTGCTAGCTTTACATAAATTTGTGTTATATATCAAAGTGTCAGATGTAAAATGTTGAAAACCTGGTTTCATGGCATTGCCACATGTTTCCTGTGTTTCATAATGTGTAACAGAAACATTTAATATTTTACAGATATAAATGACTGCAGTCCAGATCCATGTAAGAATGGTGGAACATGTAGTGATCGTGTTAATGACTACATATGTAGCTGTGTTGCTGGCTATACAGGGAAAAATTGTCAGACAAGTAAGCTTAGATACAATTTTACAGAATTTTCATTAGTGTTACTTATAGAGATGTTGTAAGTGGTGACACATGGAATTGTTTAGACTGGATATATCGCAAAAAATAACTAGAATATATATATATTAACTCCTCAGAATTAATTATTTAACTGGCAATATATATAGTACAATCTCCCCAGAGCAGCCCTCACTTAAGCAAAAACCTCTCTATAACAACATCATCAAAATTTCCTTAAGCTGAAATATACTATCAAATTTACCTCTCCAGAACAACAGCCTCTATATAAAAGTAAATATTTATATATATAAAGAGTGACCTTTCTGAAATTTAATTTTCTTTGCTGCAAATAACTACACCATATGTGCATTCATGGTACTTTTGCTAAGTATTTGTAGAATACATGTAAAGAAAGTAAACTTCGATCATATCATTTTGTTATGCGCCCACACATTTATGAAAAATTAACGTGTGTGTGTGTGTGTGGGGGGGGTGCATATAGCGTTGCTGCTGTCCGTACGTACGTATGTCAGTCTGTCTGTCTGTCAGATGTAAAATGTTGAAAACCTGTTTTCATGGCATTGCCACATGTTTCCTGTGTTTCATAATGTGTAACAGAAACATTTAATATTATACAGATGTAAATGACTGCAGTCCTAATACGTGTAAGAATGGTGGAACATGTTATGATCGTGTTAATGACTATACATGTGGCTGTGTTACTGGATATACAGGGAAAAATTGTCAGACAAGTAAGTTTAGATACAATTATACAGAATTGTCATTAGTGTTACTTATAGATATGTTTGCAGTGGTGACACATGTAATTGTTTAGACTGGATATACTGCAGAAAAATAACTAGAATATATATATAAACTCCTCAGAATTAATTGTTTAACTGGCAATATATATAGTACAATCTCCCCAGAGCAGCCCTCACTTTAAGCAAAAACCTCTCTATAACAACATCATCAAAATTTCCTTAAGCTTAAAAAAACTGAAAATTATGAGTGAGATATTTCTCTAAACATTTTTTTTTCAGAAAAAATATCTCCCCAGAAAAAATCCATATTTGTTTCATTTTGATGCCATTGGAAATACTGGCCACTCTATGGCTATCCTAAATTCTGTATAGAACAACGTAACTATAACTTATAACTACATGTAAATAGAAAATGATATTTTTTTTGCTCAGTATCTTTAGTTTGGATGGACGTTTTTTCACCAATATTGGTGTATAGATACCTTTTATTGAGGTAAAGGTTGAACAGTCTTATAAGCATTGTGATATACATTACAACTGTGCAGTCCAGATTCGTGTAGGAATGGTGGAACATGTACTGATCGTGTTAATGACTATTTATGTGGCTGTAGTACTGGATATACAATGAAAAATTTACAGACAAGTAAGCTTAGATACAATTATACAGAATTGTCATTAGTGTTACTTATAGATATGTTGTCAGTGGTGACACATGTGATTGTTTAAGACTGGATATACAGCAGAAAAATCTAAACTCCTCAGAAAATAATTATTTAACTGGCAATATATATGTAAAGAATGACCTTTCTGAAAGTTTATCATGTAAGGAAGCCGTCCAACTGGCTTACGGAAGGTCGGTGGCTCTACCCAGGTGCCCGCTCGTGATGAAATAATGCTCGGAGGGGGCGGTGGCGGGGGCACAAGAGGTCTGCCTCCACCATCAAAGCTGGAAAGTCGCCATATGACCTATAATTGTGTCTGTGCAACGTTAAATCCAACAAAATAAATAAATATTTCTGAAGTTTAATTTTCTTTGTTGCAAATAACTACACATATGTGCATTCATAGTATTTTTGCTAAATATTTGTAGAATACATGTAAAGAAGGTAAACTGCGATCATATCATTCATACTTTGTTTGCCCTGTCCGTCTGTCCGTCTGCAATTTCGTGGCCAGACGGCATATCATGCGCAAACCCCAGACCCTTTGCTCAAAGGTCAAGGTCACAATTGGAGGTCAAATTTCAACATGGCATTTTTCCTATCCGGTCCTTAACTCTGCCATCCATGAAGGGATTTTAATATTGCTTGGCATAAATGTACCCCATAATAGGACAATATGTCATGCAGAAATTCAGACCCTTACATCAAAGGTCAAGGTCAGGTCTCTAGATCTAAGATCAAGTCTCACTTAGAGGTCAAATGTCAGATTAAAGAATGACTTTGTCCTGAGCATTTCTTCTTCATGCATGGAGAGATTTTTATGTAACTTGGCACAAATGTTCATCACCATGAGGTACCCTTGTTTTAAGAATTACTTCCTTTTGTTGTTTGTTACTATAAATAGCTTATATTGTAACTTTCTTATTACTGGCCGTAGGGAAAAATCGAGAACGCTTTTGTGGTACAACATGCTATATTTAATTTTTATGTGTATTTTGACCTATCTCTACCTGGTAAAGCGTTTTGTGTGGACCTATATAGAATTATAGGATTAACCTCCCTTTGTTGTTACTATAATTGACAGTAGAAATAATTAGGTGCCTTCCAGTAGGGGACTTTGTATTGCATGGCAATACTTCATTCACTTGTTTCTCATATTTTCCCGCCAATTTCAAAATGAAATGTTATCAAAATTGAAATTAATACTATTTTATATTTATAGATGTTATGAAACAATCAGCAACTGTAGATTTTTGTATATGCAAATTTTAATCCAAATGTTGTGTTATAATATATTGTATATATAGTACGATATTGTTTATACATCATTGACAGATGTAAGATCATTATGTTACACTGCAGTAGAGAAAATTAGGTGCCTTCCAAAAGGGGACTTTGTATTGCATTGCAATACTTCATTCACTTGTAATTTAATTAATTTCAGAGTAGTGTTGGGGTGTAATTGACAGTGACATTTCAATTACTTTCCCATTACATGGCACATGTTTTAACTCAGTTTGTTGAACAAATAGTATATAAGTTTATTACCAGTGACACTTCCTTTAAACATGCCAATTTGCATTTCATAGCTATGAAAAATAACAATAGAATATTATGGTAAGTGTTAATCGCTTGTATATAGCTCCTTTGTTCTGATATAATTGTCTTATCAGAATCAGCTGGTAATCCTTGATGATGTTCGTCACTATGTTTTTGAAGAAAATGATCAAAATCACGAAGTAAAAATGGAAAAGCTTAGCATTCAGTTTAATCATTTTTAGCTCGACTTTTCGAAGAAAAAGTGGAGCTATTGCACTCGCCCCGGCGTCGGATCTTTATTATACCTGGTATTTGGGAACCTAATTCTTTTCATTCCGTAAAGTTCCGTTAAATATACCTGGTATCTGGGAACTTCCTTTTGTTGGGATCTGGGAACAATAATGGATCATCAACAAAAGAATTTTCCACAAACCAGGTTGTACTATATAAATAAATAAATAAATACTTACTTTATATTATATATAAGCATAGTATTGTATAAATCCAATATACAACTCCCATCTTATCTGCTGCTTATCAGCGATTTTGTAACAGTAGCTGTGATTAGAGGGTAATTAGCACAGAAGGGGTCCCATCTTGACCATAAAGATGTGTGCAGTGGAGTTGAAAGAAATTGATTTTCATTCAGTTAATGTGGAATGATATATTATTATTATTTTCTTTTTATATAAAAAATAATTTTCATTATCATTATTTTAATATTATATAGATAATAATTATTGTTATATACTATTACAAATAAAATAATAAAAGATATAGTAATAATACTAGTAGTACTAAAAAATAATAATAATGAAACCAATGAGCTAAAAAAATATATTTTATACTTCTTTGCATTTTATACTTCATTGATAAAACACAGATATAGTGAAAACTCAATGAGTTCTTTATGTTGACAAACAATAGTTTCCAATATCATATTTATAACCAGTCACCGTGGCCCAGTGGATAAGGCGTCCGCCTCGGGATCGGGAGGTCGAAGGTTCGAGCCCCATGGGGAGCGTTCGTCCGGGGGATGTTTTTCATGGGACACATTCCGAAATGGCCGGTTCGTGAGCCGCGAGCTAGTTAAATGAATGGTTACCGATTTCTATCCGCCTGGCGCCTGGCATAGTGGTAGAAGTTGGGAGGCAATTGGTACGCACAATAAAAGGTGTCTCATAAGTCAAATTGGCTGGCCCTTTCAGTAGGGGTGACACTATAATAAACAAGACCTTTTATACTGAAAAAGGTCATATTGATAAAGGTGATCCTTACATTATATTTATGTAGAATAATTACAAAAAAAAAATGGGAATATGATTTTCTCATATGCATGCAATCACCATTATTGGAATTTTATTCTATTATAATATTACTAGGTAAAAATACATTATTGTGTTCCATCTATAATGAATTTTCAATTTCAATAATAAGTTGCCAAAAGTGTACTTTTTTCATGCTTTACTTTATAAAACTAAAATGCACATTCGGTTTACAATCTTAGACAAATGTTATTTACAATATTCTGCAAGCATTAAAACAAAACTTTAGATGAGTGGAAGTCACATTTTTCTAAAATATCACACATCTCCAGACAGAACTTGAAAAAATAAAACTTGCTTTTTTCCCTAAATAAGTTTTTATTATTTTATTATCATGTTTGATCAACAAATATTTTTCTTTACATGAAAATGCTAAAAATAGGTATAACTTTTAAAGTTATCACATATTCATTAAATAAAATACTCTATTTCCCCTTCTCACTTATTGATACACTTGTAAGGTAGACTGACTCTCAAATAAACAATGACCCTTGTTTCTGGAACCATACTGTGATAGCCATTAGCCCCCAACTGTGCTGATGAAGACAGAAATCCCTTGGGCCACTGCCAAGATCTAGGCCTTTACAGGGAAAATTGTCAGACAAGTAAGTTTAGATACAATTATACAAAATTTTCATTAGTGTTACTTATAGATATGTTGTCAGTGGTGACACATATAATTGTTTAGACTGGATATACAGCAGAAAAAAACCCTAGAAGATATATATAAACTCCTTAGAATTAATCATTTAACTGGCAATATATATATATAGTACAATCTCCCCAGAGCAGCCCTCTCTTAAGCAAAAACCTCTCTGTAACAACATCATCAAGATTTCCATAAGCTGAAATACACAATCAAATTTACCTCTCCAGAACAACAACCTCTATTTAAAAGTCAATATTTGTATATATAAAGAGTGAGCTTTCTGAAATTTAATTTTCTTTGTTTTGCAAATAACTACACCATATTTGCATTCATTGTACTTTTGCTAAATATTTGTAGAATACATGTAAAGAAAGTAAACTTCGATCATATCATTTTGTTACCCCCCCCCACACATTTATGTGTGTGTGTGTGTGGGGGGGGGGGGGGTGATATAGCGTTGCTGCTGTCCGTACGTACGTATGTTAATCTGTCTGTCCGTATGTCCCGATATCAATGACTGTAATCCAGATCCATGTAAAAATGGTAGAGTATGTACTGATGGTATCAATGACTATACATGTTACTGTGATAATACTGGATTTACGGACAAAATCTGCCAAACAAGTAAGCTCAGTGGACTCCTTTTTGAACAGCATAAAATATTTATTTGATGCTAACTGGTGAAATACTGAAAATTATCAGTGAGATATTAATCTATCTCACCCACAGTGCTAAACTTTTTTTTCAGAAAAAATATCTCCCGAGAAAAAATCCATATTTGCTTCATTTTGATGCCATTGGAAATACTGGCCACTCTATGGCTATCCTAAATTCTGTATAGAACAACCTAAATATAACTTATAACTACATGTAAATAGAAAATGATTTTTGTTGCTCAGTATCTTTAGTTTTGATGGACGTATTGTCACCAGTATTGGTGTATAGATACCTTTTATTGAGACAAAGTTTGAATAGTCTTATAAACATTATGATGTACATTACAACTGTGTAGTTGCTAGCTTTACATAATTCTGTGGTACATATCAAAGTGTCAGATGTAAAATGTTGAAAACCTGGTTTCATGGCATTGCCACATGTTTCCTGTGTTTCATAATGTGTAACAGAAACATTTAATATTTTACAGATATAAATGACTGCAGTCCTAATAATTGTAAGAATGGTGGAACATGTTATGATCGTGTTAATGACTATACATGTGGCTGTGTTACTGGATATACAGGGAAGAATTGTCAGACAAGTAAGCTTAGATACAATTATACAGAATTTTCATTAGTGTTACTTATAGATATGTTGTCAGCGGTGACACATGTAATTGTTTAGACTGGGTATACAGCAGAAGAAAAACTAGAAGATATATATAAACTCCTCAGAATTAATCATTTAACTGGCATTACCTACCAGCTTCCTTTTTCCGATGAGGTCTATAAACACCTTATAGACCGCTTATGAGGTTTATAAGAATTTCCAGACCTGTCCTATTTCTACTGTCTACGCAAAAATCTCAAGTGCCTGTAGCGGCAATCGAACCCGAGTAGCTCCGATGCTAGTCCAATGCTCTAACCACTGAGCCAACTTGTCGACATACTTACGCACTTGTCAGAGATTGAATTTAAATAAAATATCACACATCTCCAGACAGAACTTGAAAAAATAAAAACTTGCTTTTTTCCCTAAATAAGTTTTTATTATTTTATTATCATGTGTGATCAACAAATATTTTTCTTTACATAAAAAATGCTAAAAGTAGGTATAACTTTTTAAGTTATCACATATTCATTAAATAAAATACTCTGTTTCCCCTTCTCACTTATTGATACACTTGTAACGTAGACTGACTCTCAAATAAACAATGACCCTTGTTTCTGGAACCATACTGTGATAGCCATTAGCCCCCAACTGTGCTGATGAAGACAGAAATCCCTTGGGCCACTGCCAAGATCTAGGCCTTTAACAGATATCAAATGATCAGGTTATACTGCAGTTGAGATACTAATAGTCACCTTCCAGTAGGGGACTTTGTATTGCATGGCAGTACTTAATTCACTCCTTAAATATACAGATGCCACATTTTCTACTTAAAAACTGGATTATCGAAATCAAAAACTAAGTCACTAGTCATAGAAAGACATTGTTAACACATAAAAGGTCACATTTCCTACCTCTTCTCCGTGTGACTTGGTCAGACTGTTTGCTACTTGGGTCACTTGTGAAAATACTAGGTCATTAGGTCAAGGCATAGAAAAACTTTGTTAACACCTTAAAGGCCACTTTTTTAATTTGAACATCATAATTCTTTGTCAGAATGTTTGTTTGTATGAAATCTAGGTCAAGTTAAAAAATGGGGTACATGAGGTAAAAAACTGTCAAAAGGTTAAATCATGAAACACTTGGATGATTATCTACCTCAATGATTTACATCAAACATGGTCAAAATGTTTGCCTCTTTGAAATCTAGGCCAGATTAGAAACTAGGCTATGTACATGAGGTAAAAAACTGTCAAAAGGTCAAATCATGAAACACTTGGATGATTATCTACCTCAATGATTTACATCAAACATGGTCACAATGTTTGCCTCTTTGAAATCTAGGCCAGATTAGATACAAGGCTATCTTGGGTAAGAACTAGGTCAGGTGAGTGATTCATCGCCTTTAGGGCCCTCTTGTTTATACTTACCACAGCTGTTACCATCCACGATTCAGTTTGTCATACATGTATTCACAGTCAAATTGGCAATTTCAGATGAGCGAGTTGTAGTTTAATTTATGTTGCTTTAGCCTGAAGCCAAATGTAACACATTTATTACACACATAAGTTAAACATGTATTACAGATATAGATGATTGTACTCCTAACCCATGCCTTAATGGAGGAACATGTACAGACAGAGTAAATGATTTCACTTGTGCATGTAAATCTGGATTCTCCTCTAAAAGATGTAATAGTAAGTAGTATTTGCTATTTATTAAACACTTATATGGCTTCTAAACAGGGTGCCTATAATACATTTTACAGTAAAAAATGTATATGTGTTTCGGAAGCATTTTGCATTAACTACACTAGTGTCACTGTATACAGACCACGATAGTTGGTTGTTTATATGTTGACTTGATAGTTGCAATGTTTTAATATTTTTGTAAATTAAAAAGTATCAACTATCTTAATTCAGCCTAAAAAAATTAAATTTGGAAAATTTAAATAAAATGTTAATTTGTGTTTCCACAAAGTCCAAAGTCCTCTGAGTAGTACTAAGACTTAAATGAAATGATTATTTTTAAACAAATAGAGGCAGCACTTGGAGCATTATGTTCAGTTCAAGGTACAGCTTGTGAAGACACAAATTCTGAGTGTGGGAGTGGAAACATGTGTGTTTGTAAAAAATCCTACTATGATAACGACGGAACAAACAACATTGGTGGGTCATGCAGGCAGAGTAAGTGATGAAATAAATTATCTACTTATCTTTGCTCCTGCACTCAGAAAAATACAAATTTTGAAATGATAATGTATAGAGAAAATGTCATCACAACTTCCATGTGGCGTGGTCATTTAAGAACGATTAAACCTAACTAGTTAAACATATACTAGAATCAAACTGCATATTTGAAAATATGAACAATTACTGTAATACTGTATAGAGTGTGTAAACATACAATCAACAAGTTCATGTGTATTAACAATAATATAAATGTATGCATTACTATGTATTACTATATCTATAGCATAACAAAGTATAAAGCTAATGTGTACAACCATTAAAAACCTGGAATTTTTTGTAACAAACAACTGTTACTATATGACATTTTATTATGAGTGTAGCTCTAAATACGTATTTAATTTATATGTTTTAGTAAAATTGAATATATATTACGAGGATTGTCTACATTTGATTATAAAATATTTCATAACAATATGGACATTGGATATCTTTAAAGAACAACTTCATTAGTCAGTCGTATATTTAAGCGACAAGTAGGATTTATATCAATTGAACAAGTTACTTGTAACAGGTTACTTTTTCTGTGTTTTACAAAAAACTAATAATTCATATTTCAGAGGTAGTCGTTGGCGGAATATGTCCCAGTCCAACTACAGCTGTACCAAAGACAGCAACATGTTCAGAAAGCATAGCTACATGTGAACTAGATGGTAGTGACTACAGATGCTTATGTCCAAGTACACACTATGATGATAATGGAGTCAATGTAAATGGTGGAAAGTGTGAGAGCAGTAAATATATTATTTCATTTTCACATTAGTAGCACAACTATCATCTATCATCTGAACCTATTCTGTACAGTTGAATATGTTTTGTGGGGGATGTAGTAACAAGATTAATGTCTCTTGAATTTCAGAGAAAAGGCTCGGAGAAGTATGTCCCCGTACTAGTGCAATAGGAGAAAGAGTTACATGTATTGACTCCAATGCTAGATGTCGTTACAGTGGAGGATCTTATAAATGTCTGTGTGAAGATACGCATTATGACAATTATGGTACAAGTAATATTGGTGGAACCTGCGTATCAAGTGAGTTGCATTGCATTTATATATAGATCATTGTGCTTGACAAGAATCCTTTTACAGTCACTATGAATGGGAAATTTTATTGGTAGGCAAACATTACTTGCTCACCGTGTTGTACTTAAAGTATTTACTTAACACTGTCTGCTTTAGAGCTTGTATGGATACTTATTGAACAAAGGTCAAATTTATGTTTCTCCTATAAATATATTTTTCACATTCACATTGAATCAATATATTGCTTTTTGAGTTGTTTCATTAAATTCCTGAGTAACGAATTTGTTTTCTTGGGGCAAATTTTCCACAAGCAGATGCATGTAAAATATCCTGGTTAGAATGTTCCAGCAGTCAGAAATGTGTTTGTCAGTCATCATATTACGAAACCAAGCAAATACTCTTAGAGGACAATGTAAATTTAAGTAGGTAATAGTCAGTATGAGGGCTATCAAGTTAAAACGTAAATCTTAATAATATGAATAGGAAAACAACGAAAAATTCACTGTCACTTATTCATCCTCTTGGCTCAGGTTTTAGCTCACCTGTCACGTAGTGACAAGGTGAGCTTTTGTGATCGACCTTCGCCCGTCGTCCGTCCGTCCGTCCGTCCATCGTCCGTTTACAATTTCTTGTGAACACGATAGAGACCACAATTTGCAATCAATTTTAATCAAACTTGCAGACAACCAGTACTGGCACAATATCTCGGTTCGTTTAGAAAACTGGCCAAATCTCTTCATGGGTTCTAGACTTATGGCCCCTTAAAGTGCCAAAATTTGCTATTTTGGCTTGCGAACACGATAGAGACCACATTTTGCAATTAATTGCAATCAGACTAGCACCCAACTTGTATTGGCATAATATCTCGGTTTCTTTCGAAAACTAGCCAGATCAGATCATGTGTTCCATAGTTATGGTCCCTTAAAGGGCCTGAATTTGCTATTTTGGCTTTTGCAGCCATACAGAGACTGCATTTATTGTTTGATTTGATACAAATTGAATTCACGAGATCTAATAATAGGATCCGGAGTTACTGATAAAGCTTGTTAACACTCTTGAGGCCACATTTATGACCCTATCGTCATGAAACTTGGTCAGAATGTTTATCTTGGTGATTCCTAGGACTGGTTTGAAACTGGGTCATGTGGGATTAGAAACTAGGTCACCACTCAAATCAAAGGAAAAGCTTGTTAACACTGTAGAGGCCACATTTATGACCCTATCTTCATGAAACTTGGTCAGAATGTTTATCTTGATGATTGCAATGCCAAGTTTAACAGGTGAGCGATATAGGGTCATCATGACCCTCTTGTTTAATGTTCTGTCAAAAATTTGCAATGCCACATTTAAAATAGTGATCACAAAAGACTCTTTATCTGCAATTACTTGTCTTTGTTGTACCTCGACTGCCAACTAGGTCAAGATCAGACTGAGGGGTCAAAGCTGTGTAGGTTAAAGTGCCTTCACGGCTCTGTAACTTAGAATTCATAACGCGCCCTTTTATATATTTTAGTTCAGGAGCTGATATATATTTTTGTATTAAGTATTTATTTTATTTATATTTTCTGCGATTTTAATTTCAAGAAGTTTATTCGAGACAAGCGCAATATGATATAATATCTGTTGAAACGTTTTTTCTAAATCTCCCAACATCACCGTCTGTCGCATTTAATTTTTTTCCGCGCTTCGTCTAAGAAACCACTGACCGAATTTCGATGAAACTTCACAGCAGTAACTGGTAGTTGTGTATATGCCTCTTAAAGGTCAGTTTGGATAAATTTGTCCCAGGACTTCTCCTTTACAACAGGAGGGATTTCAATGAAATTCCTTAGGAAAGTGTAGTTACACATGTTTTAAGACGGGATGGTTTTAATCATTGAGTTATGGCCTTTTGATTATGACATAGAGTTTCTTTTGCGATCATCTGCAAAACTCCACTACAGAATTTGGTAAAACCACACAAGAGTAATTAGTATAAAATAACTTGTGCATATCGTTTGTACATCCTTCTCGATTTATTCTGGGCAGAGTTTTGGCTCATTGAAATAGATTTTTCCAGAACTACTTCTATTATACTATTTCTGCGATTATAATAAAACGTTTTATGAATTATCAGTAGCAATAACAGTTACGCATATATTACCCGTTTTCATCTGATATGCGAAAGACCCTTTGGAAGGACAGATTGCAACCAAACAACATAATATCAGAATCGGTTTGACTGGGTCTGTTCATGAGAGGTAATGGAATGTGGAATACCCCTAACGCCCTTTAACAGCGGCTTTAGCGGAATTCTATTATTATACTACTGAATGTTCACCATAACCCAATGGACAAGAAAATATAACAACATCAGGTCTGAGCACGGGGAGACATTTTACTGCCACCCACTCGGACCTGAGCCATACGTTTCTTTGTCTCCTGCAATTTCTGCTTTTTTAATGTTTTCATTTTTGGAAAAAGAAGGGGCGGGGCATATAGATTTGCCTTTGTCCGTACGTCTGTCCGGATGGCCGTTTGAATACTTGTCGTGCATATCTATATAGAGAGGTAATTTACTTCTAAAGTCATGAAACATCCTAGAATTGTCATGTGAAATTATGCACATGATCAGGTTCACTTAGCTAGGATAGAGGTATGGTCATTTGCGTGGTCAAAAATATGCATATAGTTGTGTCGTAAGTATATCAAAAGGTATTTAACCTAGGGTCATGAAACATTGTAGGAATGTTATTCAGCATAATAAGGAGAGCAACTTGGGTATTGTTTGGGGTTTCAATCAGCCAGATCAGACGGACTTTGACTTAGTCAAAATTATTCTTACAGGGTCTTAAAGTTTGCATCGCATATATATCTCAAAGGTATTTTACCTAGAGTCATGAAACTACTTAGGAATGTTAATTAGCTTATGAAGTTAACACCCGCCATGGGTTTTGTTTAGGAATTCACTCAGCCAGGCCAGACTTTATGACCCTGGCCTATTCGAAAATATGCATTAAGAATTTAAACGATTTTGCCGCATGTTTTTCATGGCGTATTTAACCTAGGATAAAGAAACATTATTGGAATGCTATTCAGCATGTAAAGTTGTGCCCCTCCACCCACCTTACTACTCTCAGCACCCCCAAAAAACATTTTATTCTTTAAGTTTCTTTTGTATTTCTTGATAATAATAAAAGTGCATTTGCTTCCCCCTCCCCTGACCAACCCAGTCTTAGGTAAGATAATAATTCAGTTTAACAAGTAACATACGACCATGCAGTGACAGTGTGTGGGATCACCAATGCCCTGTTGACACACATCTAGTAAGCACACAGTCATCCAGTAACAGATCATTTTGAAAGTGTAATTTAAATATAATTTGAAATGTTTGACATTCAAGTAGTCATTGGACATTTGCATGTACAAAATATCTGATAGAGTTAAAATTTGCACCATGTCATTAAATGATAGGGTTATCCCCTGTCACAGGTGGAATTGTATAGGGTTCACATGCCTGTCTGTCCATCTGAATTTTGTGACCTTTCCATATCTTCTTAACTCCTCAAATGATAGTTTTATAGGCTGGAATGTTGTCATCCAATCAAGACAATATGGAAGATCAAATTCAATTGTGACCACCCAAGGCCAAAGTCACAAATGTTTTAGCCTCGAATTTTGTGTCTGATGAATATTTTGTTCAACATATAACACATAGGATAAATGTTCTAGAAAAATCAATGTACAATTTGCGTCTGATCAAAGTTCAAATGCTTGAGCTTTGAATACTGTCCCGTCCATATGTTGGAAGTCAACCCATAAAGAATAATTTTGAAATCTGAGATGGATGTTCCACTCCTCAATACAACCTGAAGAATATTCTTCCTATTGTCCCACGTCAAGATCATAGCTTCAAATCAAAGTCAGGTGTGTCCATTTTGTATCTTATAAACTCCTTAAAAATACTTATATATCATGGATGGAATGTTTTTCACGAAGAAAGTGTTAGATCTATAATATAGTTGTACAAGCTCCAAAATCATTCAGCCCTTAAAATGAAGCGCAAAAAATAATTCAAGTGGCATGTTCGATGGCGTTTGCCAATATAATTAATTTTCTTGTCTATCATAATAGCAGCAATGCTTTCATTTAAGCAAGAATTGATGCTAATTATTGTATGAAGGCTTGAAAGACGTTTGGGTGTGGGATTGTTGCATTTTCCATTACTGCAATCAAACCGAGTCTGCAATTTTCACTGTTTGCCTTGTTATCGGTGCTTCCGAGGGATCTACTTTCCACACGCCATGTACCCGGATAATCTTAACTCTGTTCAGCGACCCTAACTCAGTGCCAACATGGCGGATGTAAAGCCGATACAACTTTGTTTCTGTGTAATTACGATGTATAAAGGAATGTTTCTGTTGTTATATCTATCTCCATTGATCAAGTGTATATTTATTTCAAAATGTATCGTGTTAAATATATCAGCCCTTGTGTTTTCAGGTGGAATACCGACGAACAAGGCAACTTTTTCAATGAAAACTTTTACAAAAAATCTTTAAAAATACTTCTATGCTTTTGATGCCTCGACTATTTTGTTGTTTGAAGCAAAGATACACTGCTTTATAGGCCCGTTTACACTATGTTGTTAACCCAATCATGTTCAAATGTACTGACAGCGAGAAAAAGGATAAAAACCTAACTTTGATTTGATAAAAACCGAACTCAGTTTACATGAGGAATGGATAAAAACCTAACTTACACGAAATTGTGTGTCGGATAAACACCTAACTGACTAGTATACTATAGAAATGAATGAGTTGACATGTACATGGTCTGATTATTGTAAACATTACTTTATAAGCGGTATTGTCTTCAAACTCTGTCATTAATTTTACAAGATGTTATATGTATGCCCACTACAGTCAAATATTTTTTCATAATTTTGATATTATGCAAATAGCAATGTTTGGAAAAATCTGGATAAACCCTCAAAAATAACTTAGTATAAAAGTCAAAATTATTATGTTATTATATAAGAAATTATTTAATACCACCGATGTTCGAAGTTCAGTAATCCCCAACCCCTCCCCCCCCCCTCTCTCTCTCACACACACACACACGCGCGCACGCACGCACGCACACACACACACACACACACTGTTTCAGAAGAACTGTGTTTGTTTCAAATCTTGTATATCGTATAGTGTAAGAGATTTTTATAGAGGTGCTAATAAAATATTTTTGATATTGTTTAAATGGGATTAGATTTATAATTAATTATTAAATATGATACTTTTCAGACGGTAAATAGGAAAGAAAAGTGTGTGTGTGTGTGTGGTGTGGTGGGAGGGGTGATGCATGGACTGACGGGACAGGGGTGTGGGTATCCTTACATTTTTCACTTGTCCACGGACACTTAAAAATCCACTTGTCCATAGTCAAATTTCACTTGCTCTGATTTGTAATATTAAACCTTCACGAAAGCGCAAATAGACTGGAGATCGAGTTCTTTATGTAGGACAATGAAAAGAAAAGCATATCACAGTAACTGTGATAAAAAATAAGCTGTTGAAATATTTGCCTTTTAACGTTTATAAAAGTCTCAAATCGCGTAAGCAGTGTTCGGAATCTTTTGAGGTCATGCCCGAAACACTGCCCACGCAATGGTACAAAGCCAGATGAATTCAGAGAAAGACTGTTAAAACGTTCCGACTTGTTTTAGTCATACTTGTGATCTCTGTGTGCTTTTGATTTTAATTTGGCTGACTACTGACTCAAATATTTCCTTTGACAGTGACTTATTGTCTCAGCAGTTGGAATTCTACTTACAAACTTGTCATAATACTTTTTTTAAGTTGTTTACGTTTCTTATGTCTTTAAATGTCCTTTTAGTTCTGTGTGTGTAACCCTTGTTTTCCTTTTTTAGTTTTTGTTACAGAATGCTATATGCTGATGATGCAAATATTTTTCTTCAGCTGCTTTAAGTAGTTCTTATTCTCCCTTTAGCATGTATATGATTTCTTCTTTTATGTGTGTTTTTTTTAATGCATGTTGTAAAATGTGACTCTTTTTATTTTTGTGTAGTGTCAGCTAATCTTTTTTTTATGTTGCTTTAAATGTGCTAAATCTGCATGTGGTAAATTACTTTTTCCATTTATTTGCTAGTACCTATGTGCTATTTTGTTTTAATGCGCTGTAACATGGATGTAATAATTTGTGATTTGTTTCTTATCTACTTAGAGCCAGATGCTTTATTTGCTTTAATGTGCTTTAACATATTTGCATTTTATTACAGCTGTTTTACTTATGTTGAGCTTATTTACATGTGTTTGTCGGAAAATAGCTTTAAGCTAGTGTTATATGTTTATACTTATCCGACGTTAAATAAATCTTCTTGTATCTAAATCTTCTCTGATATTTTATCATAGTCACCGAGTTACAGTGTGCGCGAGACCTAGTCAAAGAATCCATTATCTTTATCACCTCCGTACACTTGAAGCAACACACAATCTAAATGATATTTTATGTTTTCTCATTTTATACCTGAAAAAGTATGCTTGTCCGCGGACACACAGACTGAAAAATGCACTTGTCCGCCGGCAAAAAATCACGAGTCGGATAAGTTGGACATAGGAATCCCATATCCCTGCAGAGGTGGGTAGGTGAAAGAACTTCGAGCATCAACAGTCCATAAAAAAGCACAGACGAACAGCCGTTTTCGTTTGGTTAGGTGTTTATCCATTCTAAGTTCGTATTTATCCAGCACTGTATCCTATACCAGTTAGGAATTATCCACAAATTTAAACCCATCTCATAATCAATACATTTTTAAGCTATAAAAATCAATTTCAAACTTTGATACTGTTAAACATTGTCAAAGAGATGTTTATGGAACTAATACATTTAATAAGTAAGGTCTTACTGCAATTTCTGGTACTTTAAAACAGTTAGAAACATAAAACATGTTCATTTTGAAGACTACTTTGAGTACATTTTAATGAATTCCAGCCACATAATGTGACATTTCGATTGAAATATTTAGTACACAAAACATGTTATCAATACATGATATTATGACTATCAAAAGTTTTACGATAACATTGCATACTAACATAAAAACATGAAAAAAGACAAGGAAATTAACTACATACATCGTTTTTCAGTCAGCCATGTTGGCACTGAGTTAGGGTCGCTGAACAGAGTTAGGATTATCCGGGTACATGGCGTGTTCCAGATTTTATTCTTTTTACTTCTTATTGGATATTGATTTTTAATAGGGATGGGAACGAATACTGAAATCAATATTCGAATATTCGGTTTGCCATATTCGAATATATTCGAATATTCGGTTTATTTTAATGGAAGCTTTACATACTTATTAAGTGATTGGCATATACACAACGTATTCATTTGTTTAAAGCGTTGATCATCGTACGTAATAAGGCCAAAAAATGTTTGATTCAGGTAACCCGATCCTACCTTAGGCTAGCAAAACCCGCCGATCCTAGCATTTTATTTCACGATTCTGTCAGTATAATCATGAACATATTTAACTAATTCAGTGTTTTAGCTTCGAAATGATACAAAAAATCAAAACGATTATAATTTAGACCGTCGCAATTTTATCTAAAAATAGCAGGTCGTCCCAGTTAAACACGTGACGTGCTGTTGTATTACCGCCGCCATTTTGAAAATTTTCAATCGGCGTGTAAAAATCGTCGTGTAAAAAGCAAATAAGGCAGACTTAAACCTCCTTCAACACGAACTTATGCACCAATCATATGTTATTTCTTGATTGTAATATAAAGTACTTCAAAATTTAATTTGAATACGGCCGATTGCGGATGAAAATCGATTCTGCGGATGGTCTAAAACGTCGTACGAAATATTGTGAAAAGATCGACAATATCTACAAGTTTGGTATTGTTTTCGAAAAAAAAATTCTACAACTTGTTACATAAAACAGGCGCCAATAAAAATGAACAAAAAATGAAAAGATATCACATTTACGTCTAATACAAACTGTTAATCCGTAGCAATGACCCCAGGTAATTATGCATTGCAATTTTCTTGTTAATTAGACATCTTTTGACATGCATCTGACACATTGACGCCTGTTGCAAACTGTTAATCCGTAACGATGTCCCCTGCCAATTATGCATTGCTATTTTCTTGTTAATTGGGCATCTTTTGATACGCGATAAACAAACATGATGTGGTTTTATTCTGTAGAATTAGCATGCTCATATTGCCCAAAATCAATGATACTTATTTTGAAAAAAAAAAAATATACAATAATTTACGAATATTCGAATTTGATTTTCATATTCGAATATTCGTCCTATTTTCGAATATTCGAATATTCGTTCCCATCCCTAATTTTTAATGACTAGTACAATTTCCGTAGTCATTTTGCAGAGTTTAGTGTTGGTACATATTTGTTATTATCGTACAGCCATCAGTTTTGGATAAAATCGAATTCTTATAATTACGATTTGGCATTCTTGGCAATAATTCTGTAAAGCGTAAAATTCTTTGATGGCAACACATGTTCATACTATGAATTTAATTACTTAAATATTTTCAGAGGTTGGACTTGGATATAGCTGCCCAATGCCAGATGCATGCCAGTTATCACGTGCTGAGTGTACAGGCAGTACAGGTGGTTCAGTGTGTAAATGTAAAACAGAATATTATGATGACAACACAGATTCTACGCTTGGTGGAACATGTCGGGATAGTAAGTATATGTTCATCTATCGGTGATGCTTTGTTATCTATTGTTACACGAAAACTGCAATTTGACAACTCGTCTAAGCCAGTTCTCTAAAATATTCACGAATAACATCCACTTCCTAGGTCAAACGATTTTTTATATGTGGAGGTGTTATCCCTTTTCCACCCGACTTAGTTGACCATTAAATTAACCGCTATTAGGCGTAACTTCTACTTTACATTTACCTTAACTACTAGTGCCATAAATCGGTGTTGCAGGTGTAATGAAGTATTTCGACCCCCATAAAATAATGACCCCCGGTCATTATTCTATAGAAAAAGTGACCCCCGGTCATAGTATTATGACCTCCAGATCATAGTACTATGACTCCCCCACGTGAAGTAAACTGAACCTCACGAAGAATATTGACTCCCATAAAAAAACGACCCCCGGTCATTTGGTCAAATTTAGTGATAACTCGTGTATCTAAGGCCTAATTGCTGCATTTTATGCCCCCACACGGGGGAGGGGGGCATATAGATTTGCCCTTGTCGTCCGTCCTTCCGTTTGACCATTAGCCCCAGATACCATCACTTGACACAGAAATCAGAGCATTCCGCAACGGGAAAAGGGATTCTATTTCTAGACGCTGTATCTTGGTGTATACATTTTTTTTCAGGAAAATAACAATTCACAATACGTTCACACAACACACAAGTGTCAATAATCCCTGCAAACTTCGGTATGAAGTAATTCTTCAGAAGAAAACTGCACAAGAAACTGCTAGCATAGAACACAGTATTAATAGAAGTTGCAATACTTAGCAGTGGCAGTAAAGTACGGTAGCGGCAACAATAGAAAGTAGTAGTAGTAGTAGTAGTAGTAGTAGTAGTGGCAGTGGTAGTGGCAGTTGCAGTAGTAGCAGCAGCAGCAGCAGCATAGGAATAAGTGACAGCAACAACAGCAGCAGGAGAAGAAGAGGTAGATGTACAAGACGTATTAGTGGAAGCAGGTATAGTAGTAGCAGTTGTAGTAGTAGTAGTAGAAGTAGTAGTAGTAGTAGTAGAAGAAGAAGAAGTACATGTAGTAATAGCAATAGAAGTAGCGGCACCAGTAGTATTAGTACAATTAAAATGTTAACTATTGGCAATGGAGGGTATTAGAGTTGTAGATCTAGTAAAATTGTCCGTTAGGTTTGGTGGGGATCACTTTTTAATAGATATTATCGTCGAAAGTCTTTTTAGGAGCCGGTGTTTTACACGGAAAGAGTAACTTTTTTAAATAGAATAATGTCCGGGAATCGATATCGTATGAGAGTTCGAATGTAGTAATTTCGGCAGTGAGTATTTTACATGGAAGTAGTCACTTTTTCTATAGAATAATAACCGGGGTCGTTATTGTATGAGATTCGAAGGGAATCATGTTTAGGGAGTCAGTATTTTACTTGGATGGGTCAGTTTTTCTATAGAATAATGACCGGGGGGTCGTTATTCTATAGTGTTTTCAAAGGGAGTCAGTTTTTTATAAGGGGAGTAGTATAAGAATTACAGGAATTAGCGTAGTTTAACCTAATTTAACGTTCAGTCCCCGGTCCGAACCAACTAATGCCGGACAATTTAAAATCCACAGGTTTTAACTTTACTTTCGTTTTCCCGTATTTTCGGAAAACCCGGTTATAAATAACTGACATATTTACTTTACTTTCGTTTTCTTGTATTTTCGGAAAACCTGGTTATAAATAACTGACATATTTCCTTTACTTTCGTTTTATCGTATTTTCGGAAAATCTGGTTATAAATAACTGACGCATTATCTGAAAATGTTATATGGGATTTACGTGATATTTTCTGAAAAATGGTCGTATTTTGCAACACAAACCTAACTGATTAGCACCAGAACATTCTTTGCTGACTTATAATACATACAACGATAGAACAGAAACAAGGAAAACGATTACAATGTAAGTTACTTTTCAACACATTTACGTCACTATGTTCAAGCTTTAGCAGATCTTTGACGGATCTCATTCACTAACTTTAGAAATATTATTTTGTGTTTCTTAGAGATAAATTTATTTTTACCTGCTTATACTTATGTAATTCTTTAGATTGTGTTTCTTTTTAGGGATAAAAATACAACAGCAGACCTGTTAAAGATTTGACGGAATTAACAACCCATTTAAAAGATAATTACAAAGAAGATTTTGTATGCCAAGAATGGGCTACAACATTCAGTTCAAAGTATTACAAGAAATTGGTTGATACATGTAAGCCAACAAAGCGACAAACAAGGAGTACGTTAAAAGAAAAGCTTAAAGGAAGAAATTACGAAATCATTCGGACAAGAGGAGGTTTTAGAAATTTTAATGTGGATATTTCAAGCGAGGACAATGTATTGAAAGCATTAGAATTTAGACAGCAGATATACAGAAACAAACGGAATATTGTTTATTGTACACATCAGATTGGATTTATTATTAAAATTTAAGATCAGTTTGCCCAAAGGATTGTGATCTGGGACTTTATTTTCATCTCAGAGGTGTACATTACACAGATTCCTACTGTCGAAACCTGGCTTTAGTTTATGAATTAATTGAGAAACATAAGAATTTATTGAAGTGTGCTTTAAACACTGGAACTTTAATCAAAAATAGGAAATTAATCGAAGAAATATGTACAGAGTTGAATTGGTAACAAAATCAGCTTTTAACAGTAGAAATCTATGTAAGGATTCCATGTATAATGTTCACATTTATTTATAGTAACGTTTACACTGTAAACGCACGTCACTTCCGTTCAAGTTTATTTTTAACATTAGTGGAATTTCCATGTACGATGTTCACATTTATTTATAGTAACGTTTACACTGTAAACGCACGTCACTTCCGTATACCATGTTCAATTTTATTTTTACCATTAGTGGAATTTCTATATATCTATACTTTTATTTATAGTAACGTTTACACTGTAAACGCACGTCACTTCCGTTCAAGTTTATTTTTATATATCTATACTTCTATTTATAGTAACGTTTACAGTGTAAACGCACGTCACTTCCATATACGCTTTTGAGAGTAGTATGGAATATAATGTTTATGGTACATTTTTGTTAGTAGTAAAGAATATTACGTTCTTGGTACTTTTTAATACATTTTAACTCATTTTATTAAAATAATTTATAATAGTTTGTTCATTTACTCTTTGATTGTTTACTTTTAGTATTTTATACAATAAATCATACAACGGTATTTTATTTTGTAACATTTTAATGAAAAATAAACAATAATAACCACAGAGTGTACTTGTTTTGTCTTGATATTGTATGCTGTTATACTTAACCCCAGGTATATATTTAATTACTTCTTTTGGTGGAGGAAGTCCAAATGGATCGAAGTACATATTATTTAAGTAACAAACCCAATGTGTTCCAGACCCAACAGAGTCATCTAAATTGATTATTCCGCACTCATCCTTTGCTTTTAATTTTAATAAATTATTTCTACTAAATACACCCCTACAGTGTTTAATTTTTAATTGTTTTACCCATTGTTCAATTTCAAAGTTAGAAATTGGTTTGTTTATAAATTTTATTTTTTTTTTACTATAGGAATTCGTCTGTACGGTCTTCTCTGAGAATCAATCTGTATACCCTGACCATGTCCCTTACCACTTAACAAAGATGTAATCAGAGGTATTCCTAGACTAGCAGCCAGCTACCCAGGAAACCCGCCATTTTGTTTCTGTTTTTGTGTTAATTTAATCACTCCAGATCTACTAGTTGCTTTCTTTGATTAGGTGTAAGATATGGTGATATCATATTCTCTTATCATTAGCTACTGAAATCATACCATTTCCAAGTATTTTACTAACACCAGTACTGGCCAGTCCGGAAAGGGTTCCGATGCCTAGAGGGGCTAATATTTTTGGAACTATTTTCGCTGACATTGGAAGAATTGTTTTTCCTAATAAACCAGCCAAAGCTCCTAAAAATCCACCATTTTGACCTTGACTGGACATTTGTTTTTTTGAAATTTTAATTTCTAATCCCTTCTTATTTGCAACAGCTTTTTTAATTTGATTAATTTGTGTTTTTGTTAATAGTAAAGGGAAGTTTCCATGTAATTGTTCATATTTTAATCTAAAAGTATGCGGAATTTTATTATTATAAGCTTGTGCTAATTTTTTCTTTTGTCCATCTGTTAGGTTAACTTTATATTCAATATAATTTGATGTCATTATATATAATTTATATTTAATTTATTTTTAAACAATAACAAGTTCATTTCCAATAGTATTTATTTCAACTGTTTCTTCATACAATACAATTGCGTAAACACGAATATTAGCTGCCGGTGGAATATTTAATTTAGCTGTTAATGTAATATGCTTAGGATCTTCTGTAGTTACTTCCTTTTTATATTCTAAGTTAAAATGAACAAATCCAAAATAATGATAAAAGTTTGATCGATTTAAAAGACTTTCAGTAGTCTTATTATTTTGTTTATAATAATAATTAATTACATCATCATATATTCTTGATATACTTGTGTATTCTGTTTCTGGATAAAAAACACCATTACCAACTTCAAGACGACAAGAGCTCAAGTGCAATTTTCATTTGCTGCATTAATTCTAATGTATCTAATAAATGTGGATTATGTTCTTGTGAATTACTTTTATCAGGTCGTTGTAAATAAACAAATTACATGTTGTGGTTTTGTTACACCAGCCGTTATTCTAAAGGTTATATTAGTTTGTTGTGTATCAGTTGATTGCGTCACCATTTCCCGTAGGTATGACCATCTTGCTTTTGTAAATCTTTCATGAATTAGATTAAGTCCAAATTCATTAAAAACCAAACGTGGAACCCATAGAATTAATTTTGTTACAATTACTCTACCAGCATCAGCAGCATTAGCTCTAAAAATTAATTCATCATCATCTGTCAGCTGCAGTGTTATTTGAATTTGACTTGGAGGTATAATATTAGTTTCTAAACCCTGAAAAAATGAATAATTATTTAATGGAATTTTAGCATTTACCTCTTTACCACCCTAGATTGATAACTTCCTAGAAGCAAAACCACTATTATATCCAGCTTGACCATTCCTGCTCTCAGCAGTATCAGTAGTATCTAAATAAATATATTCGTTTGTTCCAGTTGTTTTTGCATAATCTTCAGACAATTCAACCAAACTCTTTACATTTGTTACTTTGTATAAATTATTACAATCATACACAATTTTTCCATTTTGTTTAACCACTAACTGATCAATTAATGAAGCTGCATTATTAATTAGAGCAATTTGATTATCATCTCCATCAGCAACATAATTATTACCGTTAGCAAGCTTATTTACTTTAAAACTTACTTCAAAATAAGCATTAAACCAATCAAAATATGAGCTTCTATCATTAATTGTAAAGTGATATCCGTTCTTTTGTTGCTTAACATTATTTCCCAAGACAGATATTAAGGCTGTATCTAAATTGAATAGGAGTTAATTTCATATCTTTCACAATATTGTTTTGTTCTAAACATGTATATATTATATATTATTTTATTTTTTATAAATTAATCTGTTAATACGTTTACGCTGAGTTGAAGTTCCAGATCCTGACAATATTCTATTTATTCTCATATGAATATCCTCCTCTTTATCATTATTTTTACTGTTATTCTTTTCTTGTAATTCCTTGGCAATTAAATTACCAACTGCCGGAGCAGGTTTCTTTTTAAATTTTTCAACAATTTTATTAGCAGCTAAATTCCAACTTCTGTTCCAACCTTTTTTGTTCCACTTTCTAATGCGGCTTTTCCTGCTGTTTCTAATGCTTTTTTTCCAGCTGTGCTAATTGAAGATGCGGCTGAACTTGAAAGCAATTTCGTTAAAGTGTCAAAGATACCTGTACCATGTATGATTTCTTCTTCGGTCTGAGCATCAACATAAATAAATATTCCTTTATTTTTGTCATAAACTTTTTTGTACATTATATAAAACTAAAATTTATAATTTCATATTTCTTTTAAAATTAGTGTAAAACTTGTTTCAACCTCATTAAAATTAATTATTCTACCAAATACATCCGTAATATATATTCTAATTGAATTTATAATATATTTATTAATTTCAGAATATCCAACTCTTTGTGGTTCTTTTGTAAATGGATAAGCTCTTGTTAAATCTGCAGTACTTAAGCATAGATAATATCACTGAAATTACCATCAACAAGTGAATTATCAATAAGATCGCAATGAATGTAAATTGTATCCACAGAGTTAGTTATATTTGGTGTTGTAGTTCCCATTTCAGTTTTGTTTACAAATTTTTTCTCAAATCAAGCAATGTATGAAAATTTGATTTTTCCAAATCCAACATAAAATTATCTTTAATTGAAATCAAAATCTTAAAACTACTTAAATCAAATTCCAAACTTATTGGAGCATGTCTGATTTATCAAATTCATAATCACATTACTTATTAATGTTTCCCTAATATAATTATTAATATCTGTGTAACTGTAAGAACCATTTGTAAATATGATATCTTTCCATCCTTACCATTATTATAACGAATTTTTTTATTGTCATATTCATCACTAATATTATGCCAAGAGTAGGTCATAGTGTTTAATACTATCCAAACCAACAACATAAGTTTTATTTTTATCTAAAATTAAGAACGACTAAATCTGATTGTAAAATCACTCGGAGTATTTTTGTTATTATCTTTAACTGTTTCAGAATAATACTATTTTTTGTTCCATTTATATATAATTAAAATTTAAATTCAAGAAAAATAATTTTTATTATAACATTTCATGTTCTTTTGGTAAGAGTGAATTCATTTTTAATAGTTTTATCAATTATGCTAATACCTTCATTTTTTAGTTCTTCATTATTATTTCCAGCATTAATTGAACCACAAATTAACTCCAAGTCATTAACCAATTCTTTTGGATTACACGGACAAACGTCATAACCTTGTCCTCTAATTACTTTTTTAAATTTCATAGATC